>NW_019943427.1:26793-39293 GCF_002910315.2 Salvelinus sp. IW2-2015 | reverse complement strand
ATTCCCATTACCCATAAGCACTCTGTTATGTTGTGCCGGATGTCATGCATTTCAATGGGGAAGTCCACAACAGAGTGGAATCGCAACATCCCCTTGCAGTTGAAGGCTCTGTTGCCAGATGGACTCCGCATACTTAGAAATGTCCACCCAGAGTCTGTTGAAGAACAGGAAGTTACCACTATATCTGGTTTTTGGCAATGGTGTTAATGGTAAATTGTAATTATTTTGTCTCTATGGACTATTTATTGCCTTACCTCTCTACTCTTCTACATTTGCACACTGTACATAGATTTTTCTATTGTGTTATTGACTGTACGTTTGTTTATGTGTAACTCTTGTGTTGTTGTTTTTGTCACACTGCTTTGCTTAATCTTGGCCAGGTTGCAGTTGTAAATAAGAACTTGTTCTCCCCTCAATGTTAGTGGTGGCTGTTTAACAGTCTGATGGCCTTGAGATAGAAGCTGTTTTTCAGTCTCTCGGTCCCAGCTTTGATGCACCTGTACTGACCTCGCCTTCTGGATGATAGCGGGGTGAACAGGCAGTGGCTTGGGTGGTTGTTGTCCTTGATGATCTTTTGGGTCTTCCTGTGACATCGGGTGGTGTAGGTGTCTTGGAGGTTACCTACCCTCACCACCTGGGGCGGCCCGTCAGGAAGTCCAGGACCCAGTTGCACAGGGCGGGGTCGAGACCCAGGGTCCCATCTACTCATTGGTTTTTATGAGCATATACCCACATGGGTGATTGAAAGATGACCGAGGTCCACACTCCAGTCCAGTTGGTGGCAGTATGGGTTTCGTCCTGTCCCCAAATTAATATACACTGAACAAAAATATAAAAGCAACACCGAACAATTTCAAAGATTTTACTGAGTTACTGTTCATATAAGGAAATCAGTCAATTTAAATCAATTCAGTAGGCCCTAATCTTTAGATTTCACATTTTACACTTAAAAAAAAAAAGTAGGGGCATGGATCAGAAAACCAGTCAGTATCTGGTGTGACCACCATTTGCTTCATGCAGCGCGACACATCTCCTTCGCATAGAGTTGATCAGGCTGTTGATGGTGGCCTGTGGAATGTTGTCCCACTCCCCTTCAATGACGTACTGGCAAATTCTCTAAAATGACATTGGAGGTGGCTTATGGCAACAGCTCTGGTGGACATTCCTGCAGTCAGCATGCCGATTGCACACTCCCTCAAACTTGAGACGTCTGTGGCGTTGGGTTGTGTGACAAAACTGCACATTTTAGATTGGCCTTTTATTGTCCCAGCACAAGGTGCACCTGTGTAATGATCGTGCTGTTTAATGAGCTTCTTGATATGCCACACCTGTCAGGTGGATGGATTATCTTGGCAAAGGAGAATGATTACTCACAGGGAGGTAAACAAATTTGTGCACACAATTTGAGAGAAATATGCTTTTTGTGTGTATGAAAAATGTCTGCAATCTCTTATTTGGTTTGGTCATCGTGTTAAGGCAGGGATGGAGACGAGACAGTTTTAGAAAGCAGCGCAGAGACTAAGACTCTGGAACTGGCTCATGTCATACGGAAGAGATAACGAGGAAGAAAATAAAAGGTTGACAATGGATCCTGAGCATTGATAGATAGCCGAATTGGGACGGCTCTATGACCCTGTGGAATGCGATCTGGCTCTCTCGCGCAGTCTCGCACACACATAGTGGTGTTGAAGAGTGGAGAGCGCGCGCCGGGGAAATTCATTCCCGTACGCTACTCCAGTCTCCAGATCAGTGGTTAGGCTATTGAGCCCTCTTATTCCAGCTACCCATATTCAGAATGACATTCCATGGATTTTTTAAAAAGTACTTTTTTTTACTCATGCAGTGACGCTCTCTTCTTTCTCTCTCTCTGTTTTTCTTTGTATAGGCTACCTCACGCTGTTGTCTGGAGTTATTTTGTGGATTTACTTCCTTCTGTTGGAATTCTGCGTTGCAAGTTTTGCAGCCAGGGAGAGGTGAATCTTGACTGCGAGACGTAGCCTATGGCATTATTTCAGGGTTGTGGTCGCACCTACGTGCTACATCCATCCACTCAGCAACCAGCCAGACTACCCAGCGATTGCCCAGTGTCCCGTGTACAAGGTGAACTATAGGCTGTTTCAGCCGAAGAATACGTTTTCTCTCTATCACCCGTAGACTGACCTCGATTAACGTTTTAATTAACGTCTGCTTTAACGGAGACCCCCAGGTGGCTGTCACAACCCCCGGTGTGAGCCCAGTCCTCTGCTGAACAGAGAGGGTTTAGGCGGCAGCACTGAGCCCTGAGGCTCGGAGGGCAGTATGATGACTGACTTCCAGTTCCCATCCACAAGCTGATTAACACTTTGATGCTGGACTTTTCTGGTTTACAAATATGATGAAATGGCAGCCCCGGAAGAAGGTAAGGGATTTAGGGCTTCTTTCTAGATGCTCATATAGGCTACACGTTGACTTGCAATGCACAATTTAACATTGGATCATGGCATGGGGGTTGTGTCATGTATTGTCTTTGTGTTCTGCCAGAAGTTGAGCGTCCAGTCCAGTGCAGTCCATACATGGCGATTCGCAGTGCTTGACTTGGACTGAAATAGGTGCCGGTACTGTTTACATTTAGTTGCACAATACTTTTGAGCGAATATTCTTTAAGGGGAACAGGAGCTCAAGCAGTAGAACATTTGAAGTGCTGCTACTCAGCTCCGGTGAGCTCCTGCCCAAGTTGAACACTGGCGATTCACATAAAGGCTACTAGCCTTGAATCACACACACACAATCTATCTCTCTCTCTCACACCAAGTGGTAATAGGAGGCACACACAGACACATGAGAGAGAGAGAAGAGAGAGAGAGGGGGAGAGAGAGATCAGTGTATAATCCTCAGTAAACAATGATTTACCCTGGTATATATCAAAATGAGGAGAGGAGAAGAGAATAGTGAGAGGAGAGGAGAAGAGTTCATAATTTAAATGGTCTCTAATGTATGTAATGCTTATCTATCTCTCTGGAGGTATAGTACTGTGTAAATGACCAGGTGTTGTATGTAATGCTTATCTATCTCTCTGGAGGTATATAGTAACTGTGTAAATGACCAGGTGTTGTACATAATGCTTCTTATCTCTCTGGAGGTATAGTACTGTGTAAATGACCAGGTGTTGTATGTAATGCTTATCTATCTCTCTGGAGGTATAGTACTGTGTAAATGACCAGGTGTTGTATGTAATGCTTATCTATCTCTCTGGAGGTATATAGTACTGTGTAAATGACCAGGTGTTGTATGTAATGCTTATCTATCTCTTGGAGGTATAGATGTGTAAATGACCAGGTGTTGTAATGTAATGCTTATTATCTCTCTGGAGGTATATAGTACTGTGTAATGACCAGGTGTTGTATGTAATGCTTATCTATCTCTCTGGAGGTATAGTACTGTGTAAATGACCAGGTGTTGTTGTAATGCTTATCTATCTCTCTGGAGGTTATAGTACTGTGTAAATGACCAGGTGTTGTATGTAATGCTTATCTATCTCTCTGGAGGTATAGTACTGTGTAAATGACCAGGTGTTGTAGTAATGCTTATCTATTCTTCTGGAGGTATATAGTCTGTGTAAATGACCAGGTGTTGTATGTAATGCTTATCTATCTCTCTGGAGGTATAGTACTGTGTAAATGACCAGGTGTTGTACGTAATGCTTATCTATCTCTCTGAGTATATAGTACTGTGTAAATGACCAGGTGTTGTATGTAATGCTTATCTATCTCTCTGGAGGTATATGTACTGTGTAAATGACCAGGTGTTGTACGTAATGCTTATCTATCTCTCTGGAGGTATAGTACTGTGTAAATGACCAGGTGTTGTACATAATGCTTATCTATCTCTCTGGAGGTATATAACTGTGTAAATGACCAGGTGTTGTATGTAATGCTTATCTATCTCTCTGGAGGTATAGTACTGTGTAAATGACCAGGTGTTGTACGTAATGCTTATCTATCTCTCTGGAGGTATTAGTACTGTGTAAATGACCAGGTGTTGTATGTAATGCTTATCTATCTCTCTGGAGGTATAGTACTGTGTAAATGACCAGGTGTTGTACGTAATGCTTATCTATCTCTCTGGAGGTATAGTACTGTGTAATGACCAGGTGTTGTACATAATGCTTATCTATCTCTCTGGAGGTATAGTATTGTTAAATGACCAGGTGTGTGATGTAATGCTTATCTATCTCTCTGGAGGTATATAGTACTGTGTAAATGACCAGGTGTTGTACGTAATGCTTATTATCTCTCTGGAGGTATAGTACTGTGTAAATGACCAGGTGTTGTATGTAATGCTTATCTATCTCTCTGGAGGTTATAGTACTGTGTAAATGACCAGGTGTTGTACATAATGCTTATCTATCTCTCTGGAGGTATATAGTACTGTGTAAATGACCAGTGTTGTATGTAATGCTTATCTATCTCTCTGGAGGTATGTACTGTGTAAATGACAGGTGTTGTATGTATGTTTATCTATCTCTCTGGAGGTATATAGTACTGTGTAAATGACCAGGTATGTGATGTGATGATGTATAAATAACTCCTGAATTGTCCTCATTAGTAAATGAGTATGACTGTTTATGCCTTATCTGTGTGTCCTTTGTGTCCTGTGTGTCCTTTGTGTCCTGTGTGTCCTTTGTGCCCTGTGTGTCCTGTGTGTAAGTTTATTAGTATTGTTCTATGACTAAAACACCACACACCAGGACCTAGACTAGAGTAGTGTTGACCAAGTGTTGATTGATGATAGTTGAATCAGTTGTGTTAGTGCTGAAAACAAAATCCTGCACAGCTTGTATCTCTCAGACTTGGGTTGTTATGAATACATTTTTGTTTATCCTAGCTTCAGAAGCAGTGTGTGTGTGTGTGTGTGTGTGTGTGTGTGTGTTGTGTGTGTGTGTGGTGTGTGTGTGTGTTGTGTGCATTCAGTGGTGCATTAGATATTCATCTTGTGGTTGACAGTCCTGATTGTGTGTGTGTGTCTCATCCAAGTGTGGTGTGTCTCATTCAAGTGTGTGTGTGTCTCATCAAGTGTGTGTGTGTGGGTCATCCAAGTGTGTGTGTGTGTGTCTCAATCCAAGTGTGTGTGTGTGCATTCAGTGGTGCATTAGATATTCATCTTTTGTGCGTTGACAGTCCTGATTGTGTGTGTGTGTCTCATCCAACGTGTGTGTGTGTCTCATTCAAGTGTGTGTGTGTGTGTGTGTGTCTCATCCAAGTGTGTGTGTGTGTGTCTCATTCAAGTGTGTGTGTGTGTCTATCAAGTGTGTGTGTGTCTCATTAAGTGTGTGTGTGTGTGTGTCTCATCCAAGTTTGTGTGTGTGTCTCATCCAAGTGTGTGTGTGTGTCTCATCCAAGTGTGTGTGTGTCTCATCAAGTGTGTGTGTGTGTCTCATCCAAGTGTTGTGTGTGTGTTCTCTCTCTCTCTCCTCTGTCTCTCCTCTCTCTCTCTCTCTCCCCTCTGTTCTTCTCTCTTCCCCTCTGTTCTCTTCTTCCCCCTCTGTTCTCTCTCTCTCTCCCCCTCTGTCTCTCTCTCTCTCTTCTCCTCCTTCTGTCTCTCTCTCTCTCTCTCCTTTGTCTCTCTCTCTCTCTCCTTTTCTGTTCCCACCTCAAGTGGTGTTGTGACTAACAATATTCCCTGATATAATGTGTTTACTTACAATACAGCTAAGCCTCTTAAAAACATACCTCACCCCTCCCTCACCTACTCTCCTCCCCAGAAAGAGTGCTGTATACGTCCCTGTCAGTAATGGGATTAAAACAATAACCACTGCATTGGGGCACTAACCTATGACAGAGTAATGCTTTAGCTACAACAATTTTACAATAGTCCAGATCTCATGCTAAAGTTGCAGATAGAACCAGTGTGTGTTGCTAAACGTCTACAGGACATAACTCTGTGTGTGGACAGTAAATGAGTCAATGTATTAAACCCAAAGTGTGTGTGTCTCTCTTTCTCTTTCTCCGCTGTTTCATTTCAAGCCAATCAGCCATGTAGATCCTCAAAGGAGATACTGTCAGTCAGTCACTGAGAACTCTTATGTAACGTAGTCAATCCATGAGGTGATATTGTCATCTCTCTTTTTCTCTCCTGCCGTCTATATTCTCCTTTCTACCTTTCTCTTTTCTCTGAAGAGGAGCAGAAATCAAATAGTTTTTCTTTCATGTCAACCGAGCGTAGATGTACCATTTCTCACCCCAGCCATGAAAGTATGTGGTGGCTGTGTGGGGGCGAAGATGGAGAGAGCTTGTTCCTGTTTAGATGTTTTATTTAAATGAGCTCTGATCTCCGAGGCTGACAGTGATCTCTGGTGCTCGTTAGTGTGTTGGCTCGCAACCCTGATGAACCCCTTGTGTGTGTGTGTGTGTGTGTGTGTGTGTGTGTGTGTGTGTGTACTCCATTAGTCAAATATGTAGGTGATTAGAGGCACCTGTGTGAACTAGAGGCTCCAGACATCTCCTCTCCTCCTCTCCTCCTCTCTTCCTCTCCTCCTCTCTTCCTCTCTTCCTCTCCTCCTCTCTTCTTCTCCTCTTCTCTTCCTCTCTTCCTCTCTTCCTCTCTTCCTCTCTTCCTCTCCTCCTCTCCTCCTCTCTTCCTCTCTTCCTCTCTTCCTCTCCTCCTCTCTTCCGGGACTATTAAGGACTGCCTCTCTAAGAAGAACATTCTCAATCTCTTGAGAGTGCCGATGCAGTGATGAGGATAACGGAGAGAGGAGGGGGGGGGGGGGGGGGGGGGTATTTAGCATGTCCATTGTACCTGTGCAAAACCTTGGAGGTGCTTCTGGGACAATACTCCACTGTACCTGTGTGTGTGTGTGTGTGTGTGTGAGATTTGACGATGGGTTGCAGTATAGACACACCCACATATACACTGCCCCAAAAAATAAAGGGAACACTTAAACAACACAATGTAACTCCAAGTCAATCACACTTCTGTGAATCAAACTGTCCACTTAGGAAGCAATACTGATTGACAATAAATTTCACATGCTGTTGTGCAAATGGAATAGACAAAAGGTGGAAATTATAGGCAATTAGCAAGACACCCCAATAAAGGAGTGGTTCTGCAGGTGGTGACCACAGACCACTTCTCAGTTCCTATGCTTCCTGGCTGATGTTTTGGTCACTTTTGAATGCTGGCGGTGCTTTCACTCTAGTGGTAGCATGAGACAGCTCATCCAGGATGGCACATCAATGCGAGCTGTGGACGAAGAGTTTGCTGTGTCTGTCAGCGTAGTGTCCAGAGCATGGAGGCGCTACCAGGGACAGGCAGTACATCAGGAGACGTGGAGGAGCCGTAGGAGGGCAACAACCCAGCAGCAGGACCGTCTCACCTCGCTTTGTGCAAGGAGGAGCACTGCAAGCCTGCAAAATGCCTCAGCAGGCCAACACGTGTTGCTTCCTAAGTGGACAGTTTGATTTCACAGAAGTGTGATTGACTTGGAGTTACATTGTGTTGTTTAAGTGTTCCTGTATTTTTTTGAGCAGTGTATATATATATACACATACACACACAAAATATGGGACTCTATTAGCTCCAGCATGTGGTCAGACACCGCTAGGTGTGACGTGACAAAGTCATTTGTAATGTTAAATAATTCAGAGAATATGCTTGTGCCATACACTAGGAGTTTGAAGGAGTGTGTGTGTATGTGTGTCTTGTTTATGTGTGATTGTGTGTTTGCAACAGCCAGTGGCGTTCATTACATAGTCTTAGTGGCAGGCAGTGGGAGAACAAATGTCACAATGACTGAAAAGACCAAGAGCAATATGGGACCTCTCAGGAGAGAAAGAGATGAAGGGAGAGAAAGAGATGGGTGGAGAGAGAGAAAGAAGGAACAGAGTGAAGAGAGGGAAGAGTGTGAGAGAAAGATGGGTTGAGAGATAGAAAGGAACAGAGAGGGGAGAGAGAGAGAGAGATGCATTGAGAGAGAAAGAGAGAGGAAAGAGAGTGAGGGATAAGTCTGTGTGGGCTTCTCACAATCTCATTGCAGCATCTTGTGGTGGTAAATTGAACAGAATTGGCAGACAATGAGCGTGACATGATCACATATTGGCTGGCACACACACACACACACACACACACACACCACACACACACACAACACACCACACACACAACACACACACACACACACACACACCACACACACACACCACACACACACCACACACACACACACACACACACCACACACACACATACACACCACACCAACAAACTAAATTAAACCTGGAGCTGTGCTGACATGCTACAATATGAGAACACAGTGAAGGAGACAGCTGGAAGAAAACACTGATGGAAGAGAGAGATGAGGAGAGCTGAGAGAGAGGAGAGAGAACGAGGGAGAGCTAGAGAGAGGAGAGAGAATGAGGGAGAGCTGAGAGAGAGGAGAGAGAACGAGGGAGAGAGGAGAAAGAACGAGGGAGAGCTGAGAGAGAGGAGAGAGAGGAGAGAAGAACGGAGGAGGAGCTGAGAGAGAGAGAGAGAACGAGGAGAGCTGAGAGAGGGAGAGAGAACGAGGAGAGCTGAGAGAGAGGAAGAGAGATGAGGGAGAGCTGAGAGAGAATGAGAGGAGCCTGAGAGAGAGGAGAGAGGAATAGAGGCGAGAGCTGAGAGAGAACGGGGAGAGTCTGAGAGAGAGGAGAGAGATCGTGGGAGAGCTGAGAGAGAACGAGGGAGAGCTGAGAGAGAAGAGAGGGAATGAGGGAGAGAGGAGAGAGAACGAGGGAGAGCTGAGAGAGAGAACGAGGGAGAGCTGAGAGAGAGAGAATGAAGGAGAGCTGAGAGAGAGGAGAGAGAACGAGGTATAATTGAAAGGCCGACGTCGGCTGATATAACAGGTCTTTTGTTCAATCAATCAATCAATCAATTTTATTTTATATAGCCCTTCGTACATCAGCTAATATCTCGAAGTGCTGTACAGACACCCAGCCTAAAACCCCAAACAGCTAGTAATGCAGGTGTAGAAGCACCTCAATGTCTCCCTCACTCACTGTCATAGTAGGATGTAAACAGTAGCTGGGTCTACCTCTATAGACTAGTTGGGATATATTGACAGTTAGCTGTACATTACTGAATGGTGCTGGTTGGTAGAGTGAGTGTGCATGCATTGATAGATGTGTAACAGGGTTGGTAATGTGTCCACTTCACACTGCAGAAGTATGTATTCAAAGTTTATGTATTGCTAATGGTGGGTGGAATTGAAATATCAATAAGGTGTTATGCCATTGGTCATGCTTGCAGATAGGGGGAGATTGTGAATGTCACTTCTTCCCAGTCTGATAATTCAGTACAAGCGGTAGGTCACATTCTGAAATACTATATTATTTAACCTTCTCTGTGGTCTGGTCATCACCTATTGACTCACAACAAACAGAAAAGCTTCAAAAGACCCAGTCAATCTCGCACGCACATACACACACACACATACACACACGCACATACACACACGCACATACACACACACACACACTGGCGTCCTACTTTACTTCACTAGCGAGGGTCAATAGCACTTCTTTAACACACACACTCATTTATTCCCCATGTGACCCAAAGGAATCCCCTTGTTTTTCTCTTCCCTCTGGCAGCCTGACTGTTAGGGGGGCTGCTAGCAGATTGTAACAGTGAGAGAGGTCAGAGCTAGAGAGTCACAGCAAGGGCACCTGGGATTGAGGAGAGGGGTCAAAGCTGAAAGTTCTGTATTTTGAATGTACAATTAGTTGTTGCTTTTTCATTTAGGCTACCCCTCTGCTTCATTCTCCCTTATGTCAATCAGCTAATGACCCCATTCCCCAAGAGAGAGAAGAGGGGAAGAGAGGTTTAAATACTGATCAATAAATTCCTACCTTCCCCCAACCTCCTCTCCTCATCTCATCATAGATCACTGTTCAAAGTAGAGTGGGTGACTAATCTCGCTCTCTCTTTCTCTCTCTCTCCTCTGTCTCTCTCTCTCTCTCTCTCTCTCTCTCCTCTGTCTCTCTCTCCTCTGTCTCTCTCTCCTCTGTCTCTCTCTCTCTGTTCCCACTCTCTCCCTTCCTCAGTAGTACTGTAATTGACTGCTTAATTAGTGTTAAATTCTCCACTTAGTGAGAGGAGCAGCTAGTCCTTAGGGCACCAGGGAGAGAGACACTGCAGTTCAGTAAGACTCAGGGCATAGAGAGGCTTAGGGAGAGAGACACTGCAGTTCAGTAAGACAGGGCAAAGAGAGGCTTAGGGAGAGAGACACTGCAGTTCAGTAAGACAGGGCAAAGAGAGGCTTAGGGAGAGAGACACTGCAGTTCAATAAGACNGAGAGAGACACTGCAGTTCAGTAAGACAGGGCAAAGAGAGGCTTAGGGAGAGAGACACTGCAGTTCAATAAGACTCAGGGCAAAGAGAGGCTTAGTCTCATTTCATTTTATGAATCAGTCAATGTATTCCAAAGCTTCTTGTTGTTATATCTCTCTCATGCAGACACAGTATACACAGTGATTCATTCTCAGACTGTGAGTAACAGGTTTTGTTTGGTTTTACTGCACTTAAGGTAGATAATGGGGATGGTGTATTGGTGTGGTGAAGCATTGAGGAGTTGAGTTGTGCTAGATATTAAGCTATGCATCATAAACCAGTATTGAGTCTCTCAGTTGACACACAGTCCCTGCTTCTAAAACATGAACCTGTCTTGTCTGCTCTGCATATCCTTTCTCTTTCTCTCTTTTTCCCCTCTATCCCACCGCTCTCTCTCCTTCTCTCCCTCCCTCTTTCCCTGTCTCTCCACTCATCTCTCACCTATGTCTCTCCCCATCTCTCTCTTTCTCTCTCTCCCTCTCTCCCTTTCTCTCTCTCCCGCTCTCTTTCTCTGTTGCGTTGCCATCTGGTCTTGATTAATGGGAGTAAGGAGCGGTAATTGAAGCATCTGTTCATCCAGCGTGCATCCTCTGCTCTACATGCCCGCGCACGCACGCACGCACGCACGCACGCACAAGGGGGGAGGGGGCTGGAGGGCACCCGGCGCACAGTGTTAAGTTGAGAGGAGAGAAGTCTGGGGGGAGCTGGGGGGGGCTGGGAGGAGGAGCAGAGTGTACGAGGAGAGGATAAGAAAAGCTGGGGGGAGGCGTGGAATGGAGGAGGGCAGAGTTGTGTACAGGAGAGGCACAAGAGACTGGGGGGGGGGCTTTGAGGAGGAGGCAGAGTTTGTTACAAAGAGTAGAGTGAGCAGAGGCTGCGGGGACGACTGCTGCTCGTCTGGGGCGCGGAGTTGCGAGGAGGAAAGGCAGCGACAAAGGAGATTGTATGCAGGAGAAGGAGAGAGCGGGGGGGAGGGGCTTGGAGAGCGAACGCCATGAGTGCTACCTGCGAGAGGGAGAGCTGTTACGCAGGGGTGTGGGGGGGCGGTCTGTGGAGGAAGGTCTGATCAGCAGTTTGTACAGGACGAGTCCTGCAGAGACGCTTGCGGGGGGCTGGAAGGAGGTGAGCATAGTTCTCCATTAATCATTCCCACCCAACTAGCATTCGGAGATGGAGAGGATGCTGTTTAGGGGGGGGTTCTGGAAGGGGGAGCGCCATAAGGTGTGGTTACTATCCAGGGAAGCCAGCAATTGTCAGGAGGAGGAGAGAGCTTTAGGGGCGCGCATGCGTCCGCCACCGGGCTGGAGGAAGAGCAAAGAGTTTGTTACACTGGAGAGGAGAGAGCTGTAGAGGGGGGGGGGGGGCTGGAGGTTGGGGCAGAGTTGAAACAGGAAGAGGAGAGAGCTGGCTTTGACATTGATCCATTTCACCCCCCAGTCTCTTTTGTTTTGGGACCCAACCATCCTCCCCCCCATTGCTGGTCGCGTCCCCCTCTTAAATACATAGTGGTAACCCCAACAAACCTTCCCACCTTAGCTTCCACGTCTCTTCAGCTTGGACAGCGTGGCAGCACGGACTATGCTTCTCATCTGAGTGTCTAGCGTCAGTTGAGAGCGGAATAGTTTTAATCTTCGAAGGAGACGAGAACGTTTTCCACCCCCAAAAACACTAAACAAGAACAAGGGGGTTTTTACAGAAAAGTTTTTTTGGGTTTTTTTTTTGGTCCTCCTCATCACCCCTCTTGACGCCCTGTAATCAGCAAACTGCAAGGGGGTCCAAGGGAGTTCTCCACCTGGACAGTAAACATTCTGTAGGGGGTCCAGGGGTTCTCACCTGGAAGTTCACAATTCTGAGGGGTCCCAGGGAGTTCTCCCACTGGCAAGTACATTCTGGTAAGGGGGTCCAGGGAGTTCTCCATGAACTTACTACTTATTGTATATATCTATATCCTACTCACCTGCTGGCGGACAGACTCATTCAGGTTAGAAGTTACAACTTACGCAGGTCCATTCTATCCGATCATACCATACTGGAGCAAGGTGTGTGTGTGTGGTGTGTGTGTGTTGTGTGTGTGGTGTGTGTGTGTGTGTGTTGTGTGTGTGTGGTGTGTGTGTGTGTGTGTGTGTGTGTGTGTGTGTGTGTGTGTGTGT
>NW_019943427.1:15184-25050 GCF_002910315.2 Salvelinus sp. IW2-2015 | reverse complement strand
TGATTGGAGGGAGGAGAGGTGAAGGAGAGGGAGAAGGAGAGGGTGAGGGGGAACGGTGGGAGGAAGCGGCGCTTGAGAGAGAGGAGAGAAGGAGAGGGAGAGAGAGAGGGGGAGAAAGAGGCGAAAGAAGAGACGAGGGTGGAAGGAGAGGGGAGAAGGAGAGGGAGAAGGAGGGGAGAGACCCAGACGAGGGAGAATGAGTGCAAGGGGGAGAGAGAGGAAGAGAAGAAGAGGACGGTGGATGTGAAATTAAAGAAAGTGGAGGGGGTGGATAAGGCAGAGCGGAGAAGGAGAGGAGAAGGATAGTCCGGGGGAATGAAGAGGGTTAGAGAGAAGCTTGCATGAGTGGAGTGAGAGAGACTTCGCAGCACACGGAGAAGTGTGAAGGAGAAGGAGAGAGAAGGGAGGAGAATGGAGGGAGGCTCGCACGAAGGGTGATAGTAAGGGGGTGTAAGAGATAGGTGACCACACGTAGATGAGGGGGGAGGAAGAGAGAGGGGGGAGAAGGAGAGGGAGAAGGGGAACAGGAGAAGGAAAGAAGGGGTTGAGATGGAGAGAGAGGGAGAAGGAGAGAGGGGGAGATGAGACGGGAGAGGACGCAGAGCGGCGGGTGTAAGGAGCGTGGGTCAGTAGAGTGGGAGAAAGAGAGGAGGGGGAGAAGGATGCACGGAGAGAAATGATGAGGGGGGGTAGAAAAAGTGAGAGGTGGAGAAGCGAGAGGAAGGAAGGAGAAAGGAGAGGGGGTGTCAGTGACGAGGAGAGTGAGGAGAGAGGTGATGATGTATAGAGGGAGAGAGAGAGCGTTTGGGAGTAAGAGCGAGACACGGTGACCGAAGGTAGTGCAAAGAAGTGAAGGAGGTATAGAGTTGAGAGGTCAGGTGTTGCGAAGATATGGTTAGTGAGAAGGGAGAGTGGGGACGATAGCGTAAAGGGTGAGAAGAGCACATGTTGGTGTGGAGTGAGAGCGGGCGGTGGCGAGATGAGCACGAGTGATAAGAAGAGGGGGGTGAGTAATGGATGAGTCAGGAGGATAGAGGTGGCCATGAGAGAGCCGAGAAATGGAGAGGCGCAAAGGACGGAGAAGGAGATGGGGTGAAGGAAGAGATAGGTGTGAAGATTGAGTAAGACGCGCTGGGCGAGTAAGCGGAGATGTACGATGATGGAATTAGAGTGGACCCTGGCCTATGCAGAGATGGATGACGAGAGTTTGAGAAATGGAAGGTAGGAGGCGATAGAGGGACCAGAGAGGTGAGAACCGAAGTGGGGGAGATGAGTAGGACAATATTATAGTGACCAATGGGCATCTATCGTGGCACCATGAGCTAATTCAGTTCCTTCTTATGTCTTTCTTCTTCAATCAAGTTTTTGGAGCTCAAATAGATTACATGTTGAGCTCTAAACATTTGGTACTGCATAAAAAGAAAGTGAATAATTCTCATATTTTAATAATCTTAATGGTTAGTGTATTAACGCAATGGAATGCCATTTATATATAATACTTTAATTAATAAATACTGACTCTGTAGAGAAGAGTGGCAAAACTATTACCATTTATAATATTAAGCCAACATGGCATCTCAGCACTAGTATCAGACTTACAGGAATATTTGTTTACTTGATCTAGTTGTGTAGTCTGCCTGCCTGCCGAATGTACCATTTATTAGTGACCCTGTGTGTGCTCGTAGTTGTTGTTGTGTGGAATGTACATTATTAGTGACCCTGGCCTGATGCTGTACCTGATCTATTAGTGACCCTGCATGCTTGTACATTATTAGGTGACCCTGCCTCTGTATGGCTGTACCATGGTTTGTTATGTTAGGTGGACCTGCTGCTGCATTTTATTAGTGACCCTGGCCATGCTGTACATGTGTTGTTGATGTAGGTGACCCTGGTTGTGATTGCGATGTGTTGGTACAGTGTTAGTTTTAGTGGTGACCGCCTGTGCCAGTGTGCTTGTGTGTCATGTTGTGATTAGTGTGTGATGCTGCTGTCGTGGCTGCTGTGATTGTGTGTTGTTATGCAATCAGTTTATAACTTCAAAGCCCCCCTGTACAATTATTAGTGACCCTGGCCATGCTGTACCATTATTTAGTGGACCCTGGCCATGCTGTTAACATTTATTAAGTGCCCCTCGGCCATGCCGACCATTTTTAGTGACCCCACCTGCCATGCTAGTACTCAACCAATTTTATATATAATAGGCCTAGAAATCTCAAACTGAGCTGCTCGCTCTCCGGACAAGTTCAGGCCGAGTCGGGTGTACCCCACACACTCACCTCCTCCTCCAATTTACTTGTCTTGCTCTCCTCCCCCCCCAATTGCCCTCTTTCTTGTCTCCCACCCTTTACTAATATCTTCTGTTCTCCCCCACTTATCCTCTATTGCTCTGCTCACCACTCACTTCAATGTCTACCCCCCTTCGTCGCCCACACTCTGCCCCCCTCCCAAATCTCTTCTCTCCCCATTCTCCCCCCAATTTTGGCTGTCGTCCCCTGCCCATGCCTCCCCCTCGACTCTCTTCCCCCCCTGTCCAAATTGATATCTGTCTCAGAACCCTTTAGTATGAACCTTAACCCTTACCTTTGATTCGACCTAATATCATATTATGCTCCCTATACCTTGTACCGCTTGGCAGGACAGTTCCTATTATGGTGTAAGTGAGAGTTAACTTACCAGCGGTCCATCTCGGATCATGCTGTACCATCTATTTAACTCATTATACGTATGGAGAGCCAAGGTGCTGGTCCATGCTAGTGTATCGGAACATTTAAATTAGTGAACCCGTGGCGTGGGCTCATGTTGGTGTGTGTTGTGTGTGTGTGTGGTGTGTGTGTGTGTGTGTGTAATGGTGTGTTGTGTGATGTTAAGTCTGACCTCTGGCCATGCCTTGTGTGTGTGTGTGCTCAGTTGTATTAGTGACCCCTGGCCCTGACTTGTGATCGTGTTGTGCCAGTTAGCTTTGTGTGAGTGTGCCGCGGCGTGCGTTGCGCCCGTGCATGGTCGCTGCTATCTCAGTGCGTTTGTGCTAGTGTCTGCTTCGCTTGTGCATGTAATGAGCTAGAGTGGAGGGCATCGCCTGGATGAACGATATGCTGTGCTAGTAAATTTATACCGCTCTCCTCATACCTCTCTCCAACGTCAGGCGTACTTCCGTCAGGGCGTGGCCCTGCAGTACCTTGGTCGCCATGCCGACGCCCTGGCAGCGTTTGCCTCTGGTCTGGCGCAGGACCCCAAGAGTCTCCAACTATTGGTGGGCATGGTCGAGGCTGCCATGAAGTCCCCACTACGAGGTGTGCTGTGTGTTTTACTTGTGCTCAGGGTCATAACGCAGTATCTGTACTACTTTAAGCTGAAGCTGCATCTTGTGACATCATCCACGCTGAATCAGACTGCTTCACTTGTCTCAGTGAAAATACAGAAACACAAAGCGTGGCTGTTTAGGAACCTTTCCTAGATAAACCAAATAAGTTGGAGAAAGTTCCATCAGTCTGAATCATCATTCCTTTATTTGACATCATCCCTTATTTTACCCACAATCCATCATTTCTTTATATACCCACAACCTTGGGGATAAGACGTGGGCGTGTCAAAGCCCCAGGGAGAAAAGACAGAGAGATGGCAGAAAGAAAAGAGAGATGGAGGTAGATGAGGGTGTGAGAATGATCGTTTTTGTTCTCACAAAAGAGGAATAAGTAAAAGAAGAAAGGCAGGAGAAAGAGAGACGGAAGATAATGAGGAAGAGAGAATAGCGAGAGAGTGATGGAAGAAATAAAAGATGTACCTTGAGGCTGATCATTAGCTCCTCCGCTGTGTCTTTCCTCCATATGATTAGTTCTCTCCATAGTTGATCTGGCGTGTCTCACACACACACTATAACTATTACAGTGGTTGTATTTGGTCATTATAAGCTTATTCAACTTAATTTTGACTTTCAGTCAAAGTGTTGTTGTTGACGTTCTGTGTGTGTGTCCCGTAGACTCTCTAGAACCCACCTACCAGCAGCTGCAGAGGATGAAGCTGGACAAGAGTCCGTTTGTGGTGGTGTGTGTGATTGGTCAGGAGCTGCTGACCGCTGGTTACCACTGTGCTCGGAGCTGGTGTGTGGTGGCGGAAATGGGTATGTGCGTGTGTTGTGTGTAGATGCGGGCATGGTATGTTTGTGTGTGTGCGGGATGGTGTTGCTGATAGAACAAGAGAGTATTTTGGATTATAAAGTACGTCAGTAACTAATTCTTAATTCTCTGGTATACATTACTTCCTAGTGCCAGGGAAGGAGGGGTCATCATTGCATTATGATGTCCACATTATTGGAGTAAAATTTCAGATTTGTTAAATGTATAGAGTAGTAAATGTTGGAATACGGCATGAGTAGTGTGTGGACTCAGAGTGCGAGGTTGCTGTATGTGTTGAATAGCATGATGTTTGTGCACCAGGAGCATAGAGTGGAATGTAATGTGTGCAAGAGAGCGCTGTGTTTAGGTATTGTAGTGCGGGTTGACTAGTATGTGTGGTGTGTGATGTGCGGAAGATTCTAGTGTGGAGTAATGTAAAGTCGTATGATGTCGAGTGGCTGGCTAGTGTATTGTGTAGATGTTGTTGAAAAGTAAACTCACTATGAACATTACAGCGGGCATGGATGGTGGGTGAAGTTTGTCTATGTGTAAGAGAGGAGATGGGTGATGGAACGGTACATGCTTGTATACAGCATGTAATATCGCGGTGTGCTGCAGTAGGTTATCCTAGTAGTTGGGTAATATTATCCAGGGTGGTCTTTATGTTGTGTCGTGTGGTGTGTGTGTGTGTGTGTTGATGTAGCTGATGTGTATGTGTGTGGTTAAGTCGTACTAGATGTGGTGTGGTATGTGGTGTAATTGTGATGTGATGTGTGCTTGTTAGATGTACGCAAGTTGACTGAACCTGATGGGCTTAGCATAGATCGTAGTAGGGCATGTGCGTCAGACTAAGGTGATGAGTACATAAACTGGAAAGAACGTGCTACATTGGGGTGTGATGAGACTGACTGTAGCTTGATGCTCGCAGCAGTTGACTGTTGTGTGGCTGTGACTAGTTGTGTGTTGGGTAGTGTTTCTTGTGTGTGTTAGCCGTGTCCTTCCTGTGTGTGTGTGCTGCCGAGGATCACAGCCTGATATGGTGTTCGCTCGTAGTGTTGTCACGTGTATGCGGAGGTGCTTGGTCGATCGTGACGTGAGGTGTGTGTGTGTGTGTGTGTGGTGTGTGTGTGTGTGTGTGGGGAGGTGGTTATGTGTGAGGAGTGTGCTTGAGGTTCTGAGAGCATGCATGTGTGTGTGAGTGAGACGGGTCTGCGTGGTGTTGTGTTGTATCGTTGGATGCCAGGCGCCTGTGTGTGTGTCGTGGGTTGGATGCGTGCCTGGTTGATTGTTATAGCACGAGGTCAGCTAGGTTGAGGTGCAGGTCTAGAGAGTTGCGATCTGTTCTCCAGTTGATACGACACTTTGGTAGTGCTAGTAATGACAATAGGTCTTCGGCTCTGTGTTCGCCTGAAGTTTGCATTCGGTGCGGATCGCGCTTAAGGTGTCTGCGATGAGGTTAGCGTTGAGTTGCGCTCTCTGGTCGCTGGTTAGCGTGATATGCGGTGATGAGATGCTATGGCTCGCTCGTTTTATTGCCATTTGTGAGAGGATCGTGGGATGTGTGTATGTGTGTATATGAGGGACAGGATCTTGATTGGATGCTCTCCGTTCGTATCGGGCTATGTCTTGCTGTGCGTTTGTGAGGCTCTGGTGTGTGTGTAATCAGATGCTCTTGCCTTGTACTCCAGTCTTGCTGCATGTATCCTGTGCTCTTCTCTTGCGGTTGCCTAAGAGACCAGTAGGCCTGAGCTGAGAGCCAAGAGTACACTGAAATCCTCGGAGCTTCAAGAAAGAAGGGAAGATAACTACAATGGTATCGAGGTGGGCACTGCAAGTCGATCACAGTGCTGTAGCTCGGGATGGCGACACTGTAGGTCGGACATGTGGTGCTCGGGTACGACTGTGTTAGGTCGTACCGACAGCACTCGATAGCTGCATCTAGTCACTGTAAGTGTGTTCGACATGCACATGCGATGCTATCAGGCATGCTAGTGCTGTGTGTGTGTGTGTGTTGTGCATGGTGTGTGTGCTCATGCCACCACACGCTGCACAGGAGCACGTGAGTATCATCACACCCACACAACACACACGACACATTTCCTGTCATCACACATCAGCCTTGCCTTCAAGTAGCACGCTGCCGAACTTCTCTTTAGCCTGCTCCAGGACCATCACAAACCGACGGCTCATGAGTAAACCATGAGATGCTACGGATCTGCAAGTAGCAGGGCTACCTCCGACCTAATGTCATCACGAGGGACCGACACCACACATCCAAAAAAAGCTCACGAGCTCGTTGTTCCAGCTTCTCATCCTCTGCAGCTGGCTGGTAAGGTGGGTTCTAGAGAGTCCCTCAACTGTTGGACAGACATAACACAGACGTCTACAACAACAACTGTTGGAGCTGATAAGTTCAAAACAGTCTAAGGGTTAGAATAAGACCATCTATAGGAATGACCCAAATACAGGACCAGCGTGTGAATAGTTATAGTGTGTGGTGTGTAGGAGAGCGGGGTACCTAGATCAACATGATGGCAGAACGAATAACTGAGTGATATGGAGGGAAAACACAGCACGATGTGAGCCTAGAGTAGTCAGAAATTCCTCAAAAGGGTGGACAATCTCTTAGATATCTTGTTCCTTTATCACACGCTTTGCTAATTTTACTAGATGGTCTTCCTCACTATTATCTTTCCGTCTCTTTCTCCTGCCTTTCTTCTTTATTACTACTATGGCCTGCTTCTATTTTGAGAACTAAAATACAGATGCCATATTCCAACATGATTTAAATTTCACCGCGAATCTCACACTCCATCTTTCTATTTCTTTACTGCCTACTCTCTCCAGTTTACTCCATGGGGCTTTTGACACGTCACCCACGTCTTATCCAAAGGTTGTGGTATATAAAGAAATGATGGATTGTGGGTTAAAAATAGGGATGAGTCAAAAATAAAGGAATGTATGATTCAGACCTGATGACTTTCTCCAACTTATTTTGTGTTTATCTAGGAAAGGTTCCTAAACAGCACGCTTTGTGTTTCTGTATTTTACCTGAGACAGGAAGCAGTCTGATTCAGCGTGGATGATGTCACAAGAATCGCAGCTTTCAGCTTAAAGAGAGTATACAGAAACTGGTCTGTATAGAACCTGAGACACAGTAAAAATAACACAGCACACTCGTATGGGGGACATCAATGGCAGTCTCCTGCCATTCGCCTCACACAAATAGTTGGAGACTCTTGGGTCCTGCGCCAGAGACGAGAGGCAATATGCTGCCAGAGAGCGATCGCATGGGCCGACCAATAAGGACGCAGGGCACCTGCGCTGACGGACAGTACGCCTGATAGGAGGAGGAGAGGCGTAAGTGAGACGGGAGAAGGAGAGGGAGAGGAGGGGCGGAGGGGGGAGAAGAGCGGAGAGGGGAGACGCGGAGAGGAGAATGGTATGATGGAGGAGAAGGAGGGGGAGGAGGGAGAGAGAGCGAGAGAAGGGGGGGACAGGGGGAGGCCGAGAGTAAGGAGGAGAGGGGGCAGAAGGAAGAGGGAGAAGGATAGGGGGGAGAGAGATGGGAGATAGGAGAGGGGAGGGAGAGTGGAGAAGGAGAAGAGAAGGTAGAGGGGGGGAGAAGGAGAGGGAGAAAGGAGAGGGACGAGGGAGAGAGAGATGAGAAGGAAGGGGGGGATGAGAGAAGGTAGGAAGGCAGAGGAGCAGGAGAGAGGAGGTGGGAAGAGAGGAAGAAGGAGGGGAGAAGAGAGATTGAGAGGAAGGAGAGGAGGGAGAAAGAGGGGAGAGGGGGAGAGCAGCAGGGGAGCAAGAAGGGGGAGAGAAGGAGAAGGAGGGAGAGAGAGGGAGAAGGGAGGGAGAAGGAGAGGGGAGAGAGGGAGGAGAGAGGAGAGGAGTAGGGAGTAGCGGGGAGAGAGAAGAGGACGTGAGTACACGAGATACAGAGGAGAGGAGAAAGTAAGGGAGGAGGGAGAGGGAGGAAAAGTGAGAGTGAGGGAGAGAAGGAAGGGAGAAGAGAAAGAGAGTGGGGGTGGAGAGGAGGGGGAGAGAGAGGGAGAAGGAGAGGGGGAGGGAAGGAGAGGGGGAGAGAGGGAGGAGAGAAAGGAGAAGGAGAAGAGAAGGAAGGGAGAGAGAGGAGAAGGAGATGGGGTGGAAGAGAGAGGGAAGGTGAGGGGGAGAGGAGGAGAGAGGGAGAAGGAGAGGGGGGAGAGGGGGCGAGAGAAGAGGGACGAAAGGGAGGGGGGAGCAGAAGAGTGGTGATAGTGGGAGGAGGAGAGAGGAGCAGGAAGGAGAAGTGGATGAAGGAGACTGTGAGAGAGATGATGGCGTGGGCACAGTAGGAGCGGAGAGGAGGAAGAGGGGAGAAAGAGAGGAGAGGCGAGGGGACGGGAGGAGAGAGAGAGGAGGACGTGGACGAGAGGACGATAGTGGCTTCGAGGGAGTACGAGGAGGGTAAGAAAGGAGAGAGGGGGGGAGAGAGAGGGAAAAGATATAGGGCCTCGGGACCCAATTGTAAGCTTTCGATGACCGCTCATCTATTTGTGCTCGCTCATCAATTGTTTGGTCAAGATAAGAATCTTGCTCACAAGTAGGTCTAACCATTGTTTGTGTTGCACATAAGGAAGGATATTAAATACTAATTTTATAAACGAATTCGGTTAATTTTAAATAGCAATGGGCACATTTAAGTAAATAACTTATATACATACTGTTTGGAGAGATATATGAGGGGAGAGGACTATTAATATGCAACATCACCAAATTAGTCTATCAGGATATACTTGACATACTGAACTGTTGATGTGTGTGTGGTTGTGATGTGTGTGGTTGATGGTGGTTGTGTGGATCGGTGAGCTCGTGATCGTGTGTTGTGGGGTGTGTGTGATGTGTGGTCTTGTTATCGTTGATGGGATGTGTGTGTGTGAATGTGTGATTGTGTGCTTGTATGTGTGGCTCGTTGATATGCATCAGTCTAGAAACAAAAGCCCCGTATTCACAGTACTATAAAGATTGCAAATTCATCAAAATCTTTGCCTCCTCTGTGATCATCAGCAGGAACGAGTCACGCACCACTTCATTACCTCCACTCATTTCTCATGTCGCCTCTCTCTCTTCGGACCCGCCAGACTCTGTTCTCATCCCTTTCACCATACGGGTGCATTCCCCCCCACTCATCTCAATCACCACCCTCTACCGCACTCATTCCCTACGCCGCAACCCACCCACCCATACATCTTGGCTTTTTCGCGCCCCAATTTGTCTACCGCCGACAATATTGCCATCACCCCTCCACTTTAGATGTCTCGCCACCCCAATCTCATTCGCCTCCCTATTTGAACTGTCAGACCATGCATTCCCTGTACTTGAACCTTTATGTGTGCCATAAATTAATGAAGTTCATAATATCCCACTGTTACAACTAGGAGCGCGACAAATGACCTAGATTCCAGGTAGAAGTTACAACTTACCAGGTCCATCGGTGCGAGACCATCACAGTCACTGGAGGCATAGGTTGTGCTAGTGGTGGTGTGTTGGTGTGTGTGTGTGGTTGTTGTGTGTGGTGGGTGGTGTGTGTGTGTGTGTGTGTGTGTGTGTAGCTGTTGCTGATGTGTTGGCGGTGCGTGCGTGCGTTGCGTGCGTGCTGAGTGAGGGCGTGCAGTGCGTGCGTCCGCTCAGCGGGCTATGCTAGACACACGAGACGCAACGCTGGAATGACAAGATGCTATGGTGTTACCTGGAGCTCCTTACCCA
>NW_019943427.1:11063-15159 GCF_002910315.2 Salvelinus sp. IW2-2015 | reverse complement strand
TGCGCCGTGCCAACAAGCACACACTGTTTTATGGCTTGGCCAGGGCGTTAGGGTAGTCCGCTATCGCTGTGTACACATGGCCAAGGCTGCTCAGCGCACTGGACGCAAGCCTAGACGACACAGCAAACTCTTGTAAAGACTTTCCTGTCAGCCCTGGAATTTGAACTGGCAGAACCCTCTTGTTGACTGCCCTGCCTCTTCTAACATTGCTACTATCACCCCACATTAAGACGGCCCACATGACGCATTTTAGAAAGACACACACAATCTAAACAAAAGGAAAGCCAGTGGTGAGATGAGGAGGTGTAGGAGTAATAGGATATGTGTGTTTGAACTGCCTCAGGCTGTTGACCTGTGTGTTGACTGGAGAGAGGAGACGCAGTAATCCTCTCTCACTCAACACACACACACACACACACACACAACACACACAACACACACACACACAACACACACACACACACACCACACACACACACACACACACACACACACACACACACACACACACACACACACACACACACACACGCGCGCTGCTTCGCTACAATGGGCCTGTTTTCAAGCACCCATTCGTCTTGGTGTCAGGTGTCTTGTCGATTTGACATCTAGGATGCCTTTAAATGACTGCACACACACACACACAAATTGATAACATATTCAGATACATGCATAAACAAGTTAACATACTGAAAGGCATGTTTCGTACAATTATAAACAAACAGTCGATATTCAAAACCAGTCAGCCAACCAGTCAGCCAACCAGACAGCCAGCCAGCCAACCAGCCAGCCAAGACTTGCCAACCAGCCAGCCAGCCAACCAGACAGCCAACCAGACAGCCAACCAACCAGAACCGCCAGCCAAACAACCAGTCAGCCAGCCACCCAACGAGTCAGCCAGCCAGCCAACAGTCAGCCAGCCATACACAACGACATGAGAACACACAGCACATGGAGAATACGCACAACCATACAGCTGTGCTGATATTCCACACAGTCAGGTCTGCAAAGGTGTCACGTAAAACAAATAATTGGAAATTCTTCCTTCACCATAACACAGAGATTGATTCTCATTGATTCCCGTCATAAACAGTGAGTGTGGTGGTGTGGCTCAAGTGCGACATTGTTACATTGTCACATTGCTCTGACTGAGAACAACAGCTGGCCCTGAATAAAAGAAAGGAAAGAGTAGAAGTATACAATGGAGCAATCACACACACACCACTAGGTACCTCTCTGTCCTTGAGTTTCATGGTGAGGACCAGCTGATGTCTGATTGGTTAAAGCCTCCCTGTAGTTGCCCTTGGAGAAGTAGGCGGACCTAGGTTCCCGTGACCCGGCACTCGCCTGATTGGTCACCTGGGAAGACATGATTGAGGTGGGGTGGTCATAAGGCTTTTAAAGATGGTGTTAATCTGTAGTGGAGGTGGTTCAGTGAACTAAACTCAATGATGAGTCTTGCTTGAGACCTTGCTGATTGTTGTTAGCCATAGATATATCCTTTCTCTCTCAGGTGTCAATCAGTCTTAAATCAGTCGTACAGCGGCTCTCTCTTCTCTTCTCCCCTTATATGCCTAGTGTATGTAATGCTTCTGTGTAAACTGTTGTGTGTGCGGTGTAGGTCGCTGTGTTGTGTGTGTGTGTGCGGATGGAGTGCGTGGTGTGTGTGTGTGCGGGCTGGTTGGTGTGTGTGGTGGTGTGTGTGCTGTGTGTGTGTGTGTGCGGTGGTGTCGTTGTGTGTGTGTGCGGGATGGTGTGTGTGGTGTGTGGGCTGGTGTGTGTGTGTGTCGGGCTGGTGTGTGTGTTGTGCGGGCTGGTGTGTTGTGTGTGTGCCGGGTTGGTGTGTGTGTGTGCGGGCTTGTGTGTGTGTGTGTGCGGTTGGTGGTGTGTGTGTGTGTGTTGCGGGCTTGTGTGTGTGTGTGTGCGCTGGTGTGTGTGTGTGTCTGTGCGCGGGCTGGTGTGTGTGTGTGTGTTGTGCGGGCTGTGTGTGTGTGTGTGTTGTGTGGTCTGTGTCTGTGTGTGTGCGATGTGTGTGTGTGTGTTGGTGTGTGTGTGGTGTGTGTGTGTGTGTGTTGTGTGTGTGGTGTGTGTTGTGTGTGTGTGTGTTGTGTGTGTGTGTGGGCTGGTGTGTTGTGTGGGTGCGGGTGGTGTGGTGTGTGGGCTGTGTGTGTGTGTGTGTGTGTGTGTTGTGTTTGTGTTGTGTGTGTGGCTGTGTGTGTGTGTGTGTGTGACACGTTGTGTGCGGGGCTTTGTGTTGTGTGTGTGTGTGTGTGCGGGCTTGGTGGTCGGTTGGATGTGTGTGTGTGTGTGTTGTGTGTGTGGGCTGGTAGTGGGGGGTGTGTGCGGGCTGGTGTGATGTGTGTATGGGTGCGGGCTGGTGTGTGGTGTGGTGTGTGTGCGGGCTGGTGTGGTGTGTGTGCGGCCTGGTGGTGTGTGTGTGTGGCGGGCTGGGTGTGTGTGTGTGTGTGTGTGTGCGGGCTGGTGTGTGTGTGTGTGCGGGCTGGTGTGTGTGGTGTGAAGGGCTGGTGTGTGTCTGTGTGAGGGTGGTTGTGTGTGTGTGAGGGCTGGTGTGTGTGTGTTGTGAGGGCTGGTGTGTGTGTGTGTGGCATGGGGTTGTGATGTGATGTGGTGTGTACCTAGAGTCTTGGCGACCTCCAGGTCTTGCTGCATGTATCCGTGCTCTTCTCTGCGTTGCCTAGAGACCAGTAGGCCTGAGCTGAGAGCAGAGAACACTGAACCTCGGAGCTTCAGAAAGAGGGAAGAAACTCAATGATCATCACACACACACACACCACACACACCACACACACACACACACACAACACACACACACACCACACACACACACACACACACACACACACACACACACAACACACACACACACACACACACACACACACACACACACAGCCTTGCCTTCAGAGAGCATGTGCCGATCTTTAGCCCTGCCTCCAGGACCACAACCGAGCTCCACACACACACACACACCAGCCCGCACACACACACACACAGTATTGACGCATACACATACATACACTAGGTATTGGTGGAGAGAGAGAGAGATGCCGCTGTACGTGTGATTTAAGACTGTGACAACACACTGAGTGGAAGACAAGGCATTTTCTATGGTAGCTAACACGAGTCATCAGGTCTCAAGCAAGACTCATCATGTGAGTTTAGTTCACTGAACCACCTCCACTACGATTAACACCATCTTTAAAAGCCTTATGACCACACCCACCTCATCATGTCTTCCCAGGTGACCAATCAGGCGAGTGCCGGGCTCACGGGAACCTAGGGTCCGCCTACTTCTCCAAGGGCAACTACAGGGAGGCTTTAACCAATCACAGACATCAGCTGGTCCTCACCATGAAACTCAAGGACAGAGAGGTACCTAGTGGTGTGTGTGTGATTGCTCCATTGTATACTTCTACTCTTTCCCTTTCTTTTATTCAGGAGCCATGCTGTTGTTCTCAGTCAGAGCAATGTGACAATGTAACAATGTCTGCACTTGAGCCACACCACCCACTCACTGTTTATGACTGGAATACAATGAGAATCAAGTCTCTGTGTTATGGTGAAGGAAGAATTTCCATTATTTGTTTTACGTGACACCT
This sequence comes from Salvelinus sp. IW2-2015, assembly GCF_002910315.2. Classification (NCBI taxonomy): domain Eukaryota; kingdom Metazoa; phylum Chordata; class Actinopteri; order Salmoniformes; family Salmonidae; genus Salvelinus; species Salvelinus sp. IW2-2015. Next base: position 11,539 of record NW_019943427.1, on the reverse strand, counting down.
TGCAGACCTGACTGTGTGTGAATATCAGCACAGCTGTATGGTTGTACTGTATTCTCCATGTGCTGTGTGTTCTCATGTCGTTGTGTATGGCTGGCTGACTGGTTGGCTGGCTGGCTGACTCGTTGGTTGGCTGGCTGACTGGTTGTTTGGCTGGCTGTCTGGTTGGTTGGCTGTCTGGTTGGCTGTCTGGTTGGCTGGCTGGCTGGTTGGCAGTCTGGCTGGCTGGTTGGCTGGCTGGCTGTCTGGTTGGCTGACTGGTTGGCTGACTGGTTTTTGAATATCGACTGTTTGTTTAATATTGTACGAAACATGCCTTTCAGTATGTTAACCTTGTTTATGCATGTTCTGAATATGTTATACAATTTGTGTGTGTGTGTGTGCAGTCATTTAAAGGCATCCTAGATGTCAAATCGACAAGACACCTGACACCAAGACGAATGGGTGCTTGAAACAGGCCCATTGTAGCGAAAGCAGCG
>NW_019943427.1:0-10854 GCF_002910315.2 Salvelinus sp. IW2-2015 | reverse complement strand
CGGCGTTGTGGTGTGTGTGTGTGTGGTGTGTGTGGGTGTGTGTGTGTGTGTGTGTGTGTGTGGTGTGGTGTGTGTGTGTGTGTGTTGTGTGTGTGTGTGTGTGTGTGTGTGTGTTGTGGTGTGTGTGTTGTGTGTGTGAGTGAGAGAGATTACTGCGTCTCCTCTCTCCAGTCAACACCACAGGTCCACAGCCTGAGGCAGTTCAAACACACATTATCCATATTACTCTACACCTCCTCATCTCTACCACAGGCTTTCCTTTTGTTAGATTGTGTGTGTTTTTCTAAAAGCGTCATGTGTGGCCGGTCTTAATGTGGGGTATAGTAGCAATGTTAGAGAGAGCAGGCAGTTTCACAGAAGGGTTTGCCAGTTCAAATTCCAGGCTGACAGGAAAAGTCTTACAAGAGTCTTGTGTTCTCTAGGCTGCGTCCAGTGCGCTGAGCGCCTTGGCCATGTGCTACACAGCGATAGCGGACCTACGCCTAACGCCCTGGCCAAGCCATAAACAGTGTGTGCTGTTGGCACGGCATACATACATACATACATACATACATACATACATACATACATACATACATACATACATACATACATACATACATACATAAACTCAGCAAAAAAATAAGCATCCTTTTTTCAGGACCCTGTCTTTCAAAGATAATTCGTAAAAATCCAAATAACTTCACAGATCTTCATTGTAAAGGGTTTACCCACTGTTTTCCATGCTTGTTCAATGAACCATAAACAATTAATGAACATGCACCTGTGGAACGGTCGTTAAGACACTAACAGCTTACAGACGGTAGGCAATTAAGGTCACAGTTATGAAAACTTAGGACACTAAAGGCCTTTCTACTGACTCTGAAAAACACAAAAGAAAGATGCACAGGGTCCCTGCTCATCTGTGTGAACGTGCCTTGGGCATGCTGCAAGGAGGCATGAGGACTGCAGATGTGGCCAGGGCAATAAATTGCAGTGGCAGTGACAGTCCTCGCAGTGGCAGACCACGTGTAACAACACCTGCACAGGATCGGTACATACAAACATCACACCTGCGGGACAGGTACAGGATGGCAACAACAACTGCCCGAGTTACACCAGGAACGCACAATCCCTCCATCAGTGCTCAGACTGTCCGCAATAGGCTGAGAGAGGCTGAACTGAGGGGTTGTAGGCCTGTTGTAAGGCAGGTCCTCACCAGACATCACCGGCAACAATGTCGCCTATGGGCACAAACCCACCGTCGCTGGACCAGACAGGACTGACAAAAAGTGCTCTTCACTGACGATTTTGTCTCACCAGGGGTTATGGTCGGATTTGCGTTTATCGTTGAAGGAATGAGCGTTACACTGAGGCCTGTACTCTGAAGCGGGTGTGGAGGTGGTGGGGCCGTCATGGTCTGGGGCAGTGTGTCACAGCATCATCGGACTGAGCTTGTTATTGCAGGCAATCTCAATGCTGTGCGTTACAGGGAAGACATCCTCCTCCCTCATGTGGTACCCTTCCTGCAGGCTCATCCTGACATGACCCTTCAGCATGACAATGCCACCAGCCATACTGCTCGTTCTGTGTGTGATTTCCTGCAAGACAGGAATGTCAGTGTTCTGCCATTCCCCTCCAGAAATGTCCGGGAACTTGCAGGTGCCTTGGTGGAAGAGTGGGGTAACATCTCACAACAACAACTGGAAAATCTGGTGCAGTCCATGAGGAGGAGTAGCGCTGCAGTACTTAATGCAGCTGGTGGCCACACCAGATACTGACTGTTACTTTTGATTTTGACCCCCCCCTCCCCGAATTTGTTCAGGGACACATTATTCTATTTCTGTTAGTCACATGTCTGTGGAACTTGTTCAGTTTATGTCTCAGTTGTTGAATCTTCTTATGTTCATACAAATATTGACACATGTTAAATTTGCTGAAAATAAATGCAGTTGACAGTGAGAGGACGTTTCTTTTTTTGCTGAGTTTACATACACACACATGTATGAATGCACCAGGGTTGGGGTCAATTCTATGTCAATTCAGGAAGTGAACTGTATTTCATATTTTTAATTTGTTTTAATCTTCCATTTCACCTACTATTTATTCTATCCATCCTATCTATTCTCAGTGTTCTGTGTTAAAAGAACTGAAGTAAATCAACGTTAAAGTGATCTAATGTGATCTGTAGACCCTAGGTAATGGGCGTGAGGAGGCGCGGGCGTACAGTAACCTGGGCAGTGCCCACCACAGCCAGAGAGACTTTGACAAGGCTGTGTCATACCACACCCTGGTGCTGCAGCTGGCTCAGGAACTGAGGGAGGATGCATAGGCACGATTGGAGGAGGCTTAGCGCCGGCCTGGGCACGCTGCTCGGCTGCATGGGGGCAGGGTAGTAGATTCACACACACACACACACACACCACACCACACAATCCCCAGCACACACTACAGCAGCAAGCACACACACACACACAGCACACACACACAACAGCACACAGCACCACACACGCACACAGTGACAACACACAGCACATCACATCACTAGCAGCATATACTGCCGCTGTATGTTCTCCAGGACTTGGAGAGGGCAGGGCAGTCCCAGCAGCAGCTGGACATAGCAGAGGAGCTGCAGGACAGAGCTGGCAAAGGGACGCGCTTCATCCAACCTGGGTAAGACATGTGACAGGTTCCTACAACTCTCTCCCTTTCTCTCTCAGATATTTATCTTCTCTGTGTTTCCCCCTTGGGACCAGAAGGTTATGAGTTGGATATCACAGATAAAAGAGCTGTCCCCCAATGCGCCTGACCAGTTCAATGCACATCGACGCAGCGCATTAAGGAGAGAACAAGAGGCCAGGGTTATAGAATGAAGGACAACAGTACGGCCTTTTTACAGATGGTCCTGGGCACTATAAAACATATGTTCTTTGTTTAATATCTACATTCTATGATGCAGCATTGTTTTGTTGAAGGGGTTTGTCCAATTACCCAGAGCTGTGTCCTTCACACATGACCTCCACTAGCGCCTCTCTGGCCAATCAACACTGTTGTTTTATTAACAGGGTTTCGGGTTCTGCGACATGGCGAAATCTGAGACCAACTGAATCTGACCCCACTGCTGAGTGGACAATAACCTACCTACCTGTGTGTGTGTGTGTGTGTGTGTGTGTGTGTGTGTGTGTGTGTGTGTGTGTGTGTGTGTGTGTGTGTGTGTGTGTGTGTGTGTGTGTGTGTGTGTGTGTGTGTGTGTGTGTGTGTGTGTTGTGTGTGTGTGTGTGTTGTTTTTAGTCTATGGGGCTGAGCATGGACTGGCTGTAGGAGATCTATTTTTTTAGTCTCTCTCTTTCTCTCTCTCTAAAATAAAAATACACCACATAATCATGTGTTATAACTGTTTATATAAAATCTTTAAACTAATAAGGAACAGTTTATAAACGACTTAAATCATTTTAAATCGTTCAAAGCACACCTTAATGATTGCTCCCGAGTGCCGCAGCGGTCTAAGGCACTGCATCACAGTGCTAGAGGCGTCACTACAGACACCCTGGTTCGATTCCAGGCTGTATCACAATGGGCCGTGATTGGGAGTCCCATAGGGCGGCGCACAATTGGTCCAGCGTCGCATGGGTTTGGCTGGTGTAGGCCGTCATTGTAAATAAGAATTTGTTCTTAACTAACTTGCCTAGTTAAATAAAGGTTAAATCCATTTTTTTTTAATGATAAGTGTTATCAGTTTAAAGTGATATTTTATGGAATCCATCTGACAGTTCATTAACAGCTCAAGTAGGTCATTGGCTGAAGGAGTCTAGTAGAACTCCTTAGTGGTTTGTGACTGGGCCATTTAAAGCTTCATTACCAACATTACCATGTTAGCAGGCTGAAGCTGGTTGGGGAGTTGGTCATGTCTGAAGGCTTGCCCAACACCTAGATAACCTAGGACCGTATAAGCACAAAGTATAGACACACACAAACACACTGACTGTTATACACTCACATCCCAGTGTGTAGAATATGGGTAGCGACTCTCCCTATAAGCTTCCAGTGCTGCCTCAGCCTAACAGACTGTTATAGGATCTCTTGTAATATTACATTACTTCTAATCCGTTAACTGCTGGCTATCTCAGAGCTGCTGCTGGGGAATACCAAAGCCTTATCGCCATACCACTAACATGCCCCCTGGCACCGTCAGGTGTGTGTGTGTGTGCACGTTCTGGGAGGATGCCTGACCCCGGGGGGGTTAATGTGCACTAGTATTCCTGCAGACTCAGGTTCCTCTGTAATCCTCTTATCTCTGCACCCCTGATGGGGCAGCTCTCCTTTTCCTAATACATACATACATACATGAACACACACCTGAAAACGCTTACTTGCGCTACATACACCATCATCATCATCATCCACATACCTCTTCAATGATAGCATAGTCCTCTATTCCAAGAGTGTCAGTGTTTTAGCTGTTGGTTTTCAGGCAGGCTAGTTCAAGTCAGTCCATAGAGCTCAGTGTGAGGTTCTGTCCTTGGTAGTGTAGAAAACATACACTGTCAGTGGGTTATGGGGTTACAGGGATCACATTTCACGCTTACTGAATCAGGCTCTCAGGCTCTCACTCACTCACTCACTCACTCACTCACTCACTCACTCACTCACTCACTCACTCACTCACTCACTCACTCACTCACTCACTCACTCCAACTCCACTCACTCACTTCACTCCACTCACTCACCTCTAAGTAGACTTGCTAATGGTGATGAGGTAGCCTAGGTCTAGGAATAGATTCGGTAGGCCTAACAGTAAGATACAGTTCCTAATGTGATGAGTAGCCTAGGTCTAGGAATAGATTCGGTAGGCCTAACAGTAGTAAATGTAGTCTCATTTAATTTAGCTCATGACTGTTTGTTTGTAAGAAATACCGTTCTGGACAAAGCGCTGAGATCTGAGATCCGCGCCAGGGGTAAACATTGTCCTTTTAAAAATGCATTTCATGCAATTCTACATCAGAAAAAAAAACTGTGTAGCACAAAAATGACTGAAATGAACTGAGATCAATAAAAATGATACAATCTAGGCCTACAGAAAGAGGGGAGACACAGATTGTACAATATGAAGTCCATCTATCCTGGTGGAGGAAATTATAGTCCTACAAAACTTGACTCACCCAATAGTAGACTCACCCAATAGTAGACTCACCCAATAGTAGACTCACCCAATAATAAAGTAAGAGAAGGATGTGATTCTGGGAATATGTGCATTTAACGGCATGGCAGATGCTGTCTGCTGGTCACTCAATATTGGGAACGGATTTTGGTAGCCTAACTACAAACAGATTACAGTCTTTTCAACAGTTTGATTTCTAAATTTCCAAGCGGTGCTGATTGCCGCTGGAACGCATGCAGTTTGACACAGTTGGTGTGCACAAGGCTTAATGCCTCAATCAGACCGACAGGGTATTTGCATCAATACTGCGTAATAAATTCTGCAGTCAAACTCTTTTCATTATGTAACCCAAAATGTATACTAGATATGTGTGCAAAAAAAGTTCAACATTCACCTTTTTCTTCTATATCTGTCATGTCTACACATACAATTTGATGCATATGTTCCAACGTATGCATCACAGAACACACTGCAACTGCCTCTGCAAAGCAATGCTGCAAGGCAAACACAGCGTTCCATTGGAAATAAATGTATTTCTGGTGTACCAAAACAAAATGATGCTGTCAGTCTGATCGAGGTGAAAGCCTAGGCTATGTACTGTGCTTATGATTTAAAACCATCCACGGCTATTTAAAAAAATACGCTATTGAACTTCCATACTCTCTGGTGTAGTATTTTTGAATGATTTTATTTATTTATGTACAGACAAGATGAATTATATAATTTTGCCAATTTTATTTCAATTTACCAATATGTGCTGCAACACCTCCAGCACTCCTACTTCCTGTGGCTATGTGTCGAACAAACATGCCTCTCTGGCATGTAGAATAAGCATATCTATATAAATAAGAAAAAGGAATCATGTCAGCTCTATTCATGGCATTTCTATCTGCAACGTAACGTTTGTGTACTGAACATGTCCCAGTTCAGTCTCCTGCCCTGAACACCCACACGTCAGGCTCATGTCACTCAGTGAAGAAGTTAAGATCATCACCTGCAGCTTCATCTGTTTTTTGGGAGCTACCGCATCTGCCTTGAGTGTGCGTGTGTGGAGTGTGTGCCTGAGCATGCAGGCCACAGTTTCTTTGGAGAAGGCTGCTACCCAATGGAGGGAGGAGCACAGGACCCCACTGAAGGCCCTACCGGATAAAATGGCTGTCTTCGACAAGACCAAATACACAGGGGAGAAAATGGTGTATCGCATCGGGGTGCAGGCCCAGCAAACAGAGACACGGATAGAAGAGGAATTTGAGTGTTTGCAAATTCTGTAATTGTATTTTGCTCATTTTGAACCTTTTAATTTCTTTCACAAGTCTGTTGAGCTGCAGATCAGAATCTACTCCGTTAAAAGAGAATTGCTGCAGTGACATTGATTAGGCCAACATTGATAGATCATTCAAGCTTTCAATGTCAAATGTTCCTGGCAGGAAATTCTTTTGAATAAAGATTTTGGGATAAGTAACAAACCATTGATATATTATTGACAGACATGTTTTTGTACATTAGAAAGGCATTGAAAATGTTATGGTACCCTTCCATATACAACCTGCTAAGCACTTTGCCTCTTGTCACATCAGGGCTGTGTTCAGGATGAAAGAAAGCTTCTCCACTCAGAATGCCAAGCTAGCTTAGCCCATCTCATGCTCCATTCCATTTTGAACTGACCCTCTAGCCTACACACACACACACACACACACACACACACACACACACACACCACACACACACACACACACACACACACATACTGGATCAGACGGAGAGACATCAGGGCCATGTATTAATGATCCATCTGCTGTCTCGACACCCCCTACCTCTCTCTCTCTCTCTTCCCTATGTGTCTCTCCTCCACCTTTGCTCCCTCTTTCAATCCTCTCACTCTTGTCCTGTTTGATGCAGATACTCTAGCTCTGATACCCACACACACACACACACACACACTCGGACATGGGTGTATTCAGGGATGTGAAACGCTTTGAACGTTGCAGATAGAAATGAACCAACATGATTCACTGTTAGACGTTCTGTCCTCCTGAACGTGCTCAGTGTCTGTGTCAGACGGTTGGCTGTGATCCTAATTGGTCATCCTCATGTCTGATCTCTAATCTCTGCTTAGCCGTCACTCACTTTCGCTCCAATGGACTGCCTCTCTCTCAGGTATAATCCACCAGATGAAGGGGGAGTACGATGCAGCGTTGAAGCTCCACAAGGCCCACCTGTGTTTGGTCCAGGAGCTGGGGGACCATGCTGCTCAGGGCAGGGCCTATGGGAACATGGGCAATGCCTACAACGCTCTGGGGATGTACGACCAGGCTGTGCGCTACCACCGGCAGGAGCTGCACATATCACTAGAGGTGAGGATACACACGTGAACACACATACACATGAACGAACACACACACAGAGTGCTCTGGGGATGTACGACCAGGCTGTACGGTATCATAGGCGTCAGATACACACCTGGTATTGACCTTTCTTTCCTCTCCCAGGTGAATGACCGGCCCTCCCAGGCCTCTACCCATGGTAACCTGGCTGTAGCCTATCAGGCTCTGGGCGCTCACGACCAGGCTCTCCAGCATTACCTGCACCACCTGACCATCGCACGCGAACTACGAGACACACAGAGCACGGCCAGGGCACTAGGTAACAGACAGACAGAGCACGACCAGGGCACTAGGTAACAGACAGACAGAGCACGGCCAGAGCACTAGGTAACAGACAGACAGGTCACGACCAGGGCACTAGGTAACAGACAGACAGAGCACGACCAGGGCACTAGGTAACAGACAGACAGAGCACGGCCAGGGCACTAGGTAACAGACAGACAGAGCAACGGCCCCGCCCGCCCCCCCCGCCCCGCCCACCCCGCCCCACCCCCCCACCCAGGCAATAGGTAAAGAAGACAGAGCACGACAGGTCTAGGTAAGACAGACATGAAGAAGGAGATAAGAAGGAAAAGCCACGAAAAAGACGGGCGAAAGAAAAGAGAAAAGGGAGAGAAAAAAGAAAAGGGCACGACAGGGCACTAGGTAACAGACAGACAGAGCACAACCAGGGAACTAGTGACAGACAGACAGAGCACGACCAGGGACTAGGTAACAGACAGACACACACAGGGCCACTAGGTAACAGACAGACAGAGCACGACCAAGGGCACTAGGTAAGACAGACCAGAACCAGGGCAAAGTAACAGAAAGACAGAGACACACGGCACTAGGTAACAGACAGACAGAGCACGACCAAGGCTGATAACAGACAGACAGAGCACGACCAGGCACAGGTAACAGACGACAGAGCACGACCAGGGCACTAGGTAACAGACGGACAGAGCACGACCAGGGCACTAGGTACAGACAGAGCACGACCAGGGCACTAGGTAACAGACAGACAGAGCACGACCAGGGCACCAGGTAAAACAGACAGACAGAGCACGACCAGGCACTAGTAACAGACAGACAGACATGACGCAGGGCACTAGGTAACAGACCGAGCCGACCAAAGCACTAGTAACAGACGGACAGAGCACGACCAGGGCACTAGGTAACAGACGGACAGAGCACGACCGGGTACTAGGTAACAGACAGACAGACGGCACGACCGGGCATAGGTAACAGACGGACAGAGCACGACCAGGGCACTAGGTAACAGACAACAGAGCGACCAGGGCACTAGGTAAAAGACAGACAGAGCACGACCAGGGCACTAGGTAACAGACAGAACAGAGCACGACCAGGCACTAGGTAACAGACGACAGAGCACGACCAGGGACTAGGTAACAGACAGACAGCACGACCAGGCAAACAGAACAGAACGACAGAGCACGACCAGGGCACTAGGTAACAGACGGACAGAGCACGACCAGGGCACTAGGTAACAGAACAGACAGAGCACGACCAGGGCACTAGGTAACAGACGGACGAGCACGACCAGGGCACTAGGTATAGACAGACAGAGCACGCCAGGGCACTAGGTAACAGACGGACAGAGCACGACCAGGGCACTAGGTTAGACAGACAGAGCACGACCAGGGCACTAGGTAACAGACGGACAGAGCACACCACAGGGCACCAGGTAACCGAGACAGGGGGACAAACCAACAAATGAAGAATTTAAATATACTTTATTGATTCCTAAAGGTAAAGTGTGTGTGTGTGTGTGTGTAGGTAACCTGGGTAACTTCCACTGCTGTAGAAGGGAGTATGTCCAGGCGGTTCCCTACTACCAGCAGTACCTGACCCTGTCACCTCAGCTACAGGACCTGGAGGAAGAGGGCAAGGTCTGCCACAACCTGGCCTACACACACTACTGCCTGGGACAGTACAGAGAGGCCGTCAGGTAGCGGACACACTCCATCCATCTGTATGTATAATAATAGCTGTTAAAGATTGTCCTGACCTCTCCAAATAAATACAGAAAGTTGTCGACTTTGAAAAGGAAATGAGGAAGGAAACACACCTTTTCTTCTTTCTCCTAACAGGTATTATGAACAGGACCTGGCCCTGGCTAAAGACCTGGGGGATAAGTTGTCCCAGGCTAAAGCCTACTGTAACCTGGGTCTGGCCTACAAAGCCCTGGGGGAATACAACAAGGCTGAGGACTGTCAGACATACCTGCTGTCCCTGGCTCAGGTTCTCAACAACACACAGGTGCAGATAGTAACTAGCTCAACTGGTATTGGTGGAATGCGTCGTTAGGCGGTCAGCATGTGTGTTGGAGGGGACTTGGCAGGGGGGGTGAGATTCTACATTAAAACAATGTGTATGTGCGTGTGTGTCCAGGCTGTGTTCCGTGCCCTGGGGAACCTGGGGGATGTGTGTGTGTGTCGGGGTGACGTGGCCGGGGCGGTGAGGTTCTACCAGCAGCAGCTCACCCTGGCTCAGGAGGTCAAAGGCCACAAAATGGAGGCCGACGCATACTCAGCGCTAGGCTCCGCCCACAGGTAGACTCCTAATCCAGTTAGGATTTAAATTGGTATTTTATTTATAAACTTCCAGTATGTTTTCAGATAATATTGACTGAGAAGTAATAGTGATTTTCTCCCTTCTTCCCTCCCCCAGACTCCTCCGTCAGTACGACCTGGCCCTGTCCTTCCACCAGCAGGAGCTGTCTGCCCGCACCGCTCTAGACGACCAACAGGGGCAGTGTGGTGCTCTGGGCCGCCTGGCAGCCGTCCACATGGCCCTGACGGACTACGCCACAGCCTTCCAGTGCTACCAGGCCCAGCTCACCCTGGCACAGGGCCTCAGAGATGCCCGCRTGGAGGCACAGGTCCAGGGCAACATGGGCATCGCCAAGATGAACATGGGCGTCCTGGAGGAGGCCATTGGGTATTTTGAGCAGCAGTTGGCCATGCTGGAGCAGCTGAGTGGGGCTGAGTGTGTGCTGGACAGAGGCAGGGCCTAYGGGAACCTAGCAGACTGTTATGACTCTCTGGGAGACTTTGAAGAAGCTATAAAGTACAGTGAGATGTTTCTAACCGTGGCTCAGAGTCTCAACCATGTTCAGGACCAGGAGAGAGCCTACAGGGGACTGGGCAACGCACACAGGTAAGGGCTGAGACACTCTCTGTCTGTATCTTTATCTCTCTGTCTGTCTCTGTATCTCTCTGTCTGTCTCTTTATCTCTCTGTCTGTCTCTTTATCTCTCTGTCTGTCTCTTTAGCTCTCTGTCTGTCTCTTTAGCTCTCTGTCTGTCTCTTTACCTCTCTGTCTGTCTCT
>NW_019943426.1:187161-188537 GCF_002910315.2 Salvelinus sp. IW2-2015 | reverse complement strand
TGTTGTGTAGGAGACCTGGGGATTTAACCTGGTTCATTCATGTAGTTGACTGTGTTGTGATGTCGTGAAGATTTAACCCCGTTGGTAAAAGCAGCTCTCTGATTGGATACGCTTTTCCGTCCTGACCTCTGACCAACAGCAACACCTTCTTAGAGGTCAAGTCCGTCTCCAACCAGATCTGGAAGTTCCAACGTTACCAGCTGATCATGAAGTTCCACGACCGGCCCCTCCTCCCTCCGCCCCTCATCATCTTTAGCCACATCTACATCGTTCTGAAGTACGTCTGTCGCCGCTGCAAGAGGAGAACAGAGGGAGAGCAGGACGACAGGGACAACAAAGGACTACGTTAGTGGTTTTGGGGATATTGGTTGACTGATTGGATGACTGGTTGATTGGTTGACTCTGATTGGATGACTGATTGATTGGTTGACTGATTGGATGACTGGTTGATTGGTTGACTGACTGATTGGATGACTGGTTGATTGGTTGAGTGATTGGATGACTGATGATTGGTTGAGTGATTGGATGACTGATGATTGGTTGAGTGATTGGATGACTTGGTTGATTGATTAGCTAGCTGGCTGGCTGGCTGAAATGGTTTTCTGGCTGGCCAGCCGGTTGGTTGGCTGTCTGGTTGGTTGGCTGGGCCGGCTCCAGCGTGTGACGTGTGTTTCTCCGTCCGACAGAGCTGCTGCTGAATGCCGAGGAGCTGAAGGTTCTGTACGAGTTTGAGGAGCAGTGTGTGGAGGAGTATTTCAGAGAGAAGGAGGACGAGGAACAGTCGTCTAACAACGAACGCATCCGGGTCACATCTGAGAGGTCAGAGACCGGACAGCTAGAGACCGGACAGCTAGAGACCGGACAGCTAGAGACCGGACAGCTAGAGACCGGACAGCTAGAGACCGGACAGCTAGAGACCGGACAGCTAGAGCCCGGACAGCTAGAGACCGGACAACTAGAGACCGGACAGCTAGAGACCGGACAGCTATGCTCTTCCCTCTTTGGGGGGGGGACTACTTACATTTAAATTAGCCTTGTAGAACTGTCTCCGTATTCGCTACAGTTATTCATAGTTATCAGTAAATCCCCCCCACAATACATTTGGTGTCATCGTCAGGGTGAGTAAAATAAATAAATGTAATAAAAGAGTTGTGGTTCTGTTGACTCTCTCTCCTCTTTAGGGTGGAGAACATGTCGATGCGTCTGGAGGAGGTGAACGAGAGGGAGCACTCCATGAAGGCTTCCCTGCAGACGGTGGACCTTCGGCTGGGTCAGCTGGAGGAGTTCTCTGGGCGTATGATGAATGCCCTGGAGAAGCTGGCCGGYGTGGACCACAACGACCTGGTCAGGACCCAGTCGGGGGTCTCCTCGGTCTG
>NW_019943426.1:181691-184669 GCF_002910315.2 Salvelinus sp. IW2-2015 | reverse complement strand
CACTACCAATACGATATAGCAGGGTCAGTTATAATACCATACTATAAATACAGAGGTCAAGTTAATAACCAATACTGATATACAGGGTAGTTACATACCAGTACTACTTATACAAGGGTCGCGCAGTTTTAAATTACGCAATACTGCATATACAGGGTCCAGTTAATCACCATACTCATATACCAGGGAGTCGTTTAATACGCAATACGATGATACCAGGGTCAGTTAGTACCAAATACTAAATATACAAGGGTCAGTTAAACCATTAACTATGATACAGGGTCGCAGTAAAAAACATCTATAACTACTACAGGGTCAGTAATCCGATACTATACGGTCATACCATTACTATCATCTACAGGGTCAGTTAATACATACATATGAACCAGGAGTCAGTTAAGTACCAATAGCTATATAAACAGGGTGAGTTCAATACGCCATACTATATACAAGGCGATCAAGTTCATACCATTCTTATAGTACAACGGGTTCAGTTAATAACCATAGCTATATACAAGCGGTTCAGTTAATACCTATACTATTAAGACCGGGTCAGTTAATCTAACCATACTATATACAGGTCAGTGGTTCAGTCACTAATAGGCAGATACCATACTATACAGTTCAGAGTACCAACCGTATAATACACGCATTAGCCAGACTATACAGGGTCAGTTTTAATAACCATACTATATACAAGGGTCAAGGTTAAGTAGCATACTATATACAGGGTCAGTTAATAATCACTCATAACATCATATAGCCAAAGGTCAGTAACAGGGTCAGGTTATACCGCATACTATATACAGGGTCAGTTACCTTATAGCGCCAGTACTACAACATACTACAGGTCAGTTAAATAACCAATACTATATACAGGGTCAGTAATACCATACGATTATATCACAGGGTCAGTTTAATACCAACCTAATATACAGGCGTCAGTAGACATCTATAACGGAGTCAGTTACTGTATACGTCAGTACGGAGATTCCCTACTGATATACAGGTCAGTTAATACCATACTATATACCAGGTCAGTTAAGTACGCAACTATTGGGTAGATACAATACGCAGGTCAGTTAGTCCAGGACTATACTAAGGGTCTACAGGCAGTAAGCCAGTCTAGTACAGGGTCAGTTAATACCATACTAGTATACAGGGTCAGTTTATCACCATACTAATATACAGGGTCAGTTAGTAGCCATAGCTAGGTTTAACAGGGTCATATACCAGGGTCAGTTAAGTACCATCCATATACGGTAGTTAATACCAACATATACAGGTCAGTTATAACCATACGTGATTATACAGGGGTCAGTTCGGGTCAGTTAGTACCATAAGCTATATACAGGGTCAGTTAATACGCATACTTATATACAGGGGGTGACAAGTAATACGAGGTAGTTAATACCAACACTAATATACAGGGGTGCACGTTAATAGCCAATATATATCAGTGGTCAGTTCAACCCATTTGACAATACTAATACAGGGTCAGCTTAATACCATAACTAGTATAACGGGTCGAGTTAATACCACACTATATACAGGGGTCAGTTAATACGCACACTAATATATACAGGCGTCAAGTTAATACCAAATATAAATATCAGGGGTCAGTTGAATACCATAACCTAATGACAGGGTCAGTAATACGATCTAATAATCATGAATAGCCATACTTATTACAGGGTCAGTTAATACCACAGCAGGTCAATTATACCAGATAATATACAGGGTCAGTTAATACCTACTGTTACGCTAGTAAATACTACTTATACAGGGTCAGTTCTAATACCTACTTAATACGTATAATACCATTAAAACGGTATTAATCATTAAAAGAGCGCATTAATCACTATATACAGGTTCAGTTCCAATACCGTACTCAGATATACAGGGTCAGGACAGTACCAATACTATATAACAGGGTCAGTTAATAACCATACTATATAGATAACTGACCCTGTATATAGTATGGTACTAACTGACCCTGTATATAGTATGGTATTGAACTGACCCTGTATATAGTATGGTTGCTTACTTATTGTGTTCTTCGTATTTCTTCTTATTTATCATGTGTTTTCTTCTAGAAATATGTCATGGATTACTGCATTGTTGGGGTTCCAGTTTGCAAGAAAGGTATTTTACTGTACTTGTACATGTGACATTGAATCTTGAGATACAGGTGTCCTTCCTAACTCAGTTGCCGTAGAGGAAGGAAACCGTTCAGGAATTTCACCATGAGGCCAATGGTGACTTTAAAACAGTTACAGAGTTTAATGACTGTGATATGAGAAAACTGAGGTAGGGTCAGCAACATTGTAGTTACTCAACATTAATTACCTAATTGACAGAGTGAAAAGATGGAAGCCTGTACATCATTTTTTAAATTTAAAAACATGCATCATGTTTGCAACAAGGCACTAAAGTAATACTCTAAAGAAAATGTGGCAAAGAAATGAKTTTTTTGTCCAGAATACAAAGTGTTATGTTTGTGGAAATCCAATGCAAAACATTACCGAGTACCACACTRCATATTTTCATATATAGTGGTGGCTGCATCATGTTATGAGTATACTTGTAATTGATAAAGAACCGGGGAGTTTTACAAGATAAAATAAAAATAGGCATTGGAGCTAAACACAGGTAAAATCCTAAAGGAAAACCTGGTTCAGTCTGCTTTCCACCAGACACTGGGAGATGAATTCACCTTTCAGCATTACAATAACATTCAGCATTACAATAACCTAAAACAAAATGGCTAAATCTACACTGGAGTTGCTTATCAAGACGACAGTGAATGTTCCAGAGTGACTGAGTTACGGTGTTGACTTAAATCTACTTGAAAATCTATGGCAAGACCTGCAAATGGTTGTCTAGCAATGACAACAACCAACTTCACAGAGCTTAAAGATTTGTGAAAAGAATAATTGGCAAATGTTGCACAATCCATGTGTGCAAAGCTCTTAGAG
>NW_019943426.1:170280-179850 GCF_002910315.2 Salvelinus sp. IW2-2015 | reverse complement strand
CTTAGAAGTCTTACCAATAAAGACTCAAAGCTTGTGAACGCTGGCCAAAGTTGCTTCACAAAGTATTAGTACTCAGGGTGTAGGTAGAAATAACTGTATGTAATTAGAATATCTTTCTGTTTTAGAATTTTAAATATAATGTGACAAAAAAAAATTTTTCACTCTTTTTATTATGCGGACCGGTATTGTGTATCAGCATGTGGGTGAGAAATAAACGTTGGATTTAATACATTTTGAATTCTGTCTGTAAACACAAAAGAAAGAGGAAGAACGTCAAGGGGTATGAATTACTTTCTGAAGGCATTGGTACATACAAGTAAATGCAAAACGATGAAAGCAATGGATCATTCAGTAAGTTATCAAAGAGTTAAAATATAGCTCTATTGGAAATGCCATCGGGGATCAATGGGATCATTTGGGATAGATAGTTAATGATGAATGACAATGTGATGTTAGCTTCCCTCTGTCTCCCTCTGTCTCGTCTCGGGTCTCTGTCTCTCTGTTCTCTCGTGTCTTCTCGGTCTCTGGTCTCTTCGGTCTCTCGGTTCTCTCGGTCTCTCGGGTCTCTTCGGTCTTCGGTCTCGTCGTCTCTCGGTCTCTCGGTCTCTCTGGTCTCTCGGCTCTCGGTCTCTTCGGTCTTGTCTCTCAGGTTTATCGGATCTCGGTCTCTTCAGGTTCTCGTCCGTTTCTCTTTCTCTGTGCCTCTCTGTCTCTCTGTTCTTCTCTCTCTCTGTCTCTCTGTCTCGGTCTGTCTCGGTCTCTCGGTCTCTCGGATCTCTCGGGTCTCTCGTCTCTCGTCTCTCGGATCTCTCGGCTCTCGTCTCTCGGTCTCTCGGTCTCATCGGTCTCTCTCGTTCTCTCTAGGGGCTTCGTCTCTCGGTCTCTCCGTCTCTCGGTCTCTCCGTGGTCTTCGTCTCTCGGTTTTCGATCTCTCTGCTTGGTTCGTCTCGGTAACATTTGCTCTGCGTCTCTCGGTCTCGGTCTGTCCTACGCGGTCTCGTCCTCGGGTCTCGGTTGTCTCGGTGGTCTCGTCGGCTCGGTCTTCTCGGTCGTTCTCCGGTGTCTCGGTCGTCTCGTTGGTCTCCGGTCTCGGTCTCGGTCTCGGTCTCGGGTCTCGTCTCGGTCTCGTCTCGTCTCGGGGTCTCTTCTCGGTCTCGGTTCGGCGTCTCGGTCTGGGTCTCGGGTCTCTTGCTCTCTGTCTCTTGTTTCTCTGTCTCTGTCCTGGTCTCTGTCTCTGGTTCGTCGGTCTCCCGTCTGTCTCTCTCTCTGTCTCTGTCGTCTCGTTGTCTGTGTTGTTTGTCTGTGTCTTGTCTCCTGTTCTGGTCGGTCCCCTGGCTGTCGTTCTCTGCTCTGTCTGCTGTCTCTCTGTCTGTGTCTGTATGTCTGTGTCTGTGTCTGTTGGCTGTGGCTGTGTCTGTGTGCTCTAGGCTATTGTCTTGGGTGTGGAATAGTTCTTGGTGTGTCCTACTGTCATTGTGTCTACAAGCTGTCTCTGTCTCTGTCTCTGTCTCTGTCTTCTGAAACCTGTTGGCTTCCTCTTGTAGTCAAATGTATTCTCATTGTTCGATATTTTTCGGGTTCCTCAATAGGTCTCTCAAAGAAGGATTCTCGGGTCTTCTGTCTTCTGTCTCTGTCTCTGTCTCTGTCTCTGTCTCTGTCTCTGTCTCCCTTCGTCTAGAGTCTCTGTCTCCGGCATCTGTCGTACCCTTCTAACTGTTCTCTGTGTCTGCCCTCTTCGGTCTCTGGTCTCCCTCTCGGTTGCGCCCGGCCCGCCACAGGAGTCGCTGGAGCACGATGAGACAAGGATATCCCTACCGGCCGAACCCTCCCTAACCCGGACGACGCTAGGCCAATTGTGCGTCGCCCCACGGACCTCCRGGTCGCGGCCGGCTGCGACAGAGCGCGAACCCAGAGACTCTTGTGGCACAGCTAGCGCTGCGATGCAGTGCCCTAGACCACTGCGCCACCCGGGAGGCCTTGTTTATTATGTTTTATCCTCCTTGTTCATACTACCTAATCCCTTCCTTATGAATTAACATTATTAATCAGATATAATAATAATACTGTGCAGAGTTCAATTAGTTATAGTTTTATTTAAATGTATTCATTGTTTTAGTCATTATTCATAAAATTCCTAACAGAGTTTGAACAACTTGAGMACACAAGGACCATGTTGTCATGACAATCGGTTGATTGATAGTAGTGACATGCTGCCAATAAGAATAAGTGTGTGTGTGGAGAGAGCTTGAGGACTACGTTTGAGTAAGGTGATGGACAGGGGGGATTTTGAGAAACTGGTTAGCTTTAAATGTGTGTGTCAAACCCCTGAGAACAGTCTATGACTTGGGTAACTGGCGTCTTCGGTAATTCTTTTGGCCTTCCTCTGACACACCTGGTATAGAGGTCCCGGATGGCAGGAAGCTTGGCCATAGTGATGTAATGGGCCGTACCCACTACCCTCTGTAGCGCATTATGTTCGGATGCCAAACAGTTGCCATACAACTGGTCAGGATGCTCTCGATGGTGCAGCTGTAAAACCRTTTGAGGATCTGGGGATCCATGACAAATCTTTTCAGTCTCCTGAGCGGGAAAAGGTGTTGTCGTGCCTTCTTCACGACTGTCTTGGTATGTTTGGACCATGATAGTTTGTTGGTGATGTGGACACCAAGGAACTTGAAACTCTCGACCCGCTCAACTACAGCCCCGTCGATGTTAATGGGGGCCTGTTTGGGCCTCCTTTTCCTGTAGTCCACGATCAGCTCCTTTGTCTTAATCACATTGAGGGAGAGGTTGTTGTCCTGGCACTTGACTGCCAGGTCTATGACCTCCTCCCTATAGGCTGACTCATCGTTGTCAGGTCTCTGACCTCCTCCCTATAGGCTGACTCATCGTTGTCGGTGATCAGGCCTGCCACTGTTGTGTTGTCAGCAAACTTAATGATGGTGTTAGAGTAGTGCTTGGCCACGCAGTCGTGGGTGAACAGGGAGCACAGAAGGGGACTAAGTACGCACCCATGAGGGGGCCTCAGTGTTGAAGATCTGCGTGGCAGATGTGTTGTTGCCTACCCTTATCACCTGGGGGTGGCCTGTCAGGAAGTTCAGGATCCAGTTGCAGAGGGATGTGTTTAGTAACGTTTCGTAACGTTCAGCTTACACTGTCTGTCACGCTGGTCTGAATGTTTGATTATTCAGGGTACAGCTCCCAACCACTTTACACGCCAGTTGTAGCCCGGCATGTTTTGGTCTAATGTACATTTTGTTAGCAAGTCCTATTAGGCACTCTGGCCAAGGGGACGTTCCATCATGCTGACACGAACTCTGAGCTCACTGGGGCGTGGCTGACTGGGCACAAGTTTAGATGAAAAACTATTCTAATTTAGAAGGCTAAAAATCTAATTGCTAACTTCACAAAAGTATTCTCATATTTAATCATTACATTTCTTTACAACATTCAGATGTAAACCAGATACATAGGACGTGTAGACTTTCAGAGTTACCGTTACCTTGATATACCATTCTTAATGACATCACAAAATAATAAACATTGTGACAGGATTATTCTTTAAGTCCAAACCGACCAATCCAAACATTCCCACTGACCAATCCAAACATTCCCGTCGATCAATTCAAACATTCCCACCGACCAATTTGGATTTCAGAAATAATGTTCCAATGTCCAATCTTTTGATGTTAGAGTTTATAGGCGGTCCACACTCTCTGTAGCAAAGGAGTTTCAGTCTTCCAATACTGCAGGGCCAGAAAGAGAACGTTTCTGCAAACTATTTATGGTCGGTTGTTAAGTCATAAAACCGGGACAAACATGGGACAAACACCAAATTGAGACTCTGCATGCAGAATTCTGCAAAAATATCCCCAGTGTACAACGTAAAACACCAAATAATGCATGCAGAGCAGAATTAGGCCGATACCCGCTAATTATCTAAAATCGAGAAAAGAGCCGTTAAATTCTACAACCACCTAAAAAGAAGCAATTCCCAAACCTTCCATAACAAAGCCATCACCTACAGAGAGATGAACATGAAGAAGAATCCCCTAAGCAAGCTGGTCCTGGGGCTCTGTTCACGAACACAAACAGACCCCACAGAGCCCCAGGACAGCAACACAATTAGACCAAACCAAATCATGATTAACTTCTTTATGATAGGGGGCAGCATTTTCACTTTTGGATGAATAGCGTGCCCAGATTGAACAGCCTCCTACTCTGTCCCAGATGCTAATATATGCATATTAGTGTTATTACTATTGGATAGAAAACACTCTGAAGTTTCTAAAACTTTTGAATGATGTCTGTGAGTATAATAGAAACTCATATGGCAGGCAAAAACCTTGAGGGAATATTTATTTATTGATGTAATTTTCGTATTTTTGTTGATTCCAACATGGCGGAGAAGAAACGTTGTTAAATCGGAGCGCCGTCTCAGATTATTGCTTTTGCCGTAAAGTTTTTTTAAAACTGACACAGCGGTTGCATTAAGAACAAGTGTATCTTTAATTCTGTGTAAAACATGTATCTTTCATCAAAGTTTATGATGAGTATTTCTGTTATTTGACGTGGCTCTCTGCAATTTCTCTGGATGTTTTGGAGGCATTTCTGAACATGGCGCCAATGTAAACCGAGTGTGGATATAAATATGCATTGTGTAACATGATGTCATATGAGTGTCATCTGATGAAGATCATCAAAGGTTAGTGATTCATTTTATCTCTATTTCTGGGTTTGTGAAAGCTATCTTTGGCTGGCAAAAATGGCTGTGTGTTTTTTGAATTTGGTGGTGAGCTAACATAAAAATAATGTTGTGTTTTCGCTGTAAAACATGTTAAAAATACGGACACGATGTAGATTAACAAGATGTTTATCTTTCATTTGCTGTATTGGACTTTTAATGTGTGAAAGTTAAATATTTCTAAGAAATAGTTTATAATTTTGCGCGCTGCCTTTACAGCGAAATGTTGGGGGCGGGGTTCCGCTAGCAGAACGCAGTGTCCTACAAAGGTTAAGATGGCCAATGATTTCAAGTCTGTGTATGTAGGCAGCAGCCTCTCTATGTTAGTGATGGCTATTTAATCAAATGGCTACCCAGACTATTTACATTGACCTCCTTTTTTACGTAGCTGCTACCCCTGTTTTATTATCTACGCAGTCACTTCACCCCTACCTACATGTACAAAGTAACCTCGACTAACCTGTACCCCT
The DNA here is from genome assembly GCF_002910315.2 of Salvelinus sp. IW2-2015. Classification (NCBI taxonomy): domain Eukaryota; kingdom Metazoa; phylum Chordata; class Actinopteri; order Salmoniformes; family Salmonidae; genus Salvelinus; species Salvelinus sp. IW2-2015. The sequence goes on along the minus strand of NW_019943426.1, from coordinate 174,636 downwards.
GCACATTTACTCTGTACCTCCTGTATTATAGCCTTGGTTTTGTTATATTTATTGTGTTACTATTTTGACTTTAGTTGATTTACTCTGCATTGTTGGTTAAGGGCTTGTAAGTCAACATTATATAACATTGTTGATTTGGGTTAGGGTCGGGCGGTTACGGATGGGTTATCAGCCTGATATGGCTATAACATTCTGGAACAGAACAGTGGAACAGATTCCGTTCTGAATCCAGGCCAATTTCCTCAACCTTCCCACATTTTTTCCCAGGAAATTAAGTGGCTACTTAGTAACAGACACAACTCTTCGGTAATTTGACCTTTAAACTTCCGAGGCGTGAACCTTGGCGTGTTCAGGAATCCACCAAGGTTCAGCTTTGACACATGCTGTCGTGTTCTTCGTCAACGTTCTGAGCGTCTTATCACCATGACCTTTTCCAGTATGGCTGCAGATTTAGGACCATGTCAACGACAGTTGACAAGAAGGACGACAGGCCTAAGAGTTTGACCCGGTCTCCACTGTTGTTCTTAACCCGGTGCCAGAATATATTTTATTATTTATTTCTTCCTATGGTTGTTGTCATGATAATGACCTGGGAATGATTAACACAGCACAAACAGATCTGGGCCAGGCTATGCTGGTCTCTGTATGTGTGGCAGGTAGTGTGAGGGATTGGCCCAGTTCTACGGCAGCTGGTATGTACGGTACAGTGATCTAGGGCCGCAGTATCCCAAATGGTTCTCTATTTCTTATATGGTGCACTACATGTATGGCTCCTGGCTGCCATTTGGGACTCAGCTTTCTCTGTATGACAAGCATAGTGATTCCTGAAACACAGTTAGGGGGTTAATACAGAGAGGAACCTGTGGCCTGTTGCTACTTGTAATAAGAGAGAGGCATGGTGAGAGAGGGGTGGGGGGGAGGCAATGAGGGAGGGAGGGAGAGAGGGAGGAGAGGGAGGGCAGGAGAGGGAGGGAGGGAGGGAGGGAGGGAGGGAAGAAGGAGTGGGGGGACAATGAGGGAGGGAGGGAGACAGAGAGAGGGAGGAGGGAGAGGCAGGAGGAGGGAGAGGAGGAAGGGAGGAGGGAGGGAGGGAGGGAGGGAGGAGGGAGGGAGAGAGGAGGGAGGGAGGGAGGGAGGAGGAGACAGAGAGAGGGGAGGAGGAGAGGAGGGAGAGGGAGGGGGAGACAGGAGTGGGGAGGGGAACAATGAGGGAGGAGAGAGAGGAAGGGAGAGAGCGGGAGAGGCGAGGCAGGAGAGGGAGGGGAGGGAGAGAGGAGTGGTGGGGGGACAATGAGGGAGGAGAGGAGAGGAGAAGGAGAGAGAGAGAGGAGAGAGAGGGGGAGCAGGGAGGGCAGGAGAGGGAGGGAGGGAGAGAGGAGTGGGGGGGGGACAATGAGGGAGGGAGAGAGAGGGAAGGAGAGAGAGGGGGAGAGGGAGGGCAGGAGAGAGAGGGAAAACACAGTGTGACACATCAGTGGAACTCATTGTGCTGGCTTACACCTCATGTGTTCATCTAAAAAACAAACATACACAGGCACATAAAGTAGGTTACTTATTAAAGGTTAATTCATATGTTATTCAATGAAATGTGGAGTGTTTTGTGTCGGCCCCTGTGGCACTGATCAGCCATTTAAAGAGTTCTCATTCTCACAACACGTGTTGTAAATAAATATCGATGATGAGTGGTTGCTGGTTTCCGTGGTCACCAGAGCATTCTACTGAATTCTAGAACACGATGSGAGGCATGTGACTGGATCGGGGCATTTACTGAATATGACATGGCTCTGAATGGTGAATGGTGACGATTGATTACAGTACGTGCTCCCTCTGCTGTTTCCTGTTGTCCACTATCATCTCCTTTGTTTTGTTGACGTTGAGTGAGAGGTTATTTTCCTGACACCACACTCCGAGGGCCCTCACCTCCTCCTTGTAGATCTCGTCGTTGTTTGTAATCAGGCATATAGCTGTAGTGTCGCCTGCAAACTTGATGATTAAGTTGGAAGTGTGCATGGCCACGCAGTCATGGGTGAACAGGGAGTACAGGAGAGGGCTGAGAACGCACCCTTTTGGGGCCCCAGTGTTGAGGATCAGTGGGGTGGAGAAGTTGGTTCCTACCTTCACCACCTGGGGGCGGCCCGTCAGAAAGTCCAGGACCCAGTTGCCCAGGGCGGGGTCGAGACCCAGAGTCTCGAGCTTAATGATGAGTTTGGAGGGTACTATGGTGTTGAATGCTGAGCTGTAGTCGATGGACAGCATTCTTACATAGGTATTCCTCTTGTCCAGATGGGATAGGGCAGTGTGATGAAGATTGCATCGTCAGTGGACCTATTGAGGCGATAAGCAAATTGGAGTGGGTCTAGGGTGTCAGGTAGGGTGGAGGTGATATGATCCTTGACAAGTCTCTCAAAGCACTTCATGATGACAGAAGTGAGTGCTACGGGGCGGTAGTCATTTAGCTRAGTTACCTTAGCTTTCTTGGGAACAGGAACAATGGTGGCCCTCTTGAAGCATGTGGGAACAGCAGACTGGGATAAGGATTGATTGAATATGTCCCTAAACACACCAGCCAGACGCGGCTAGGGATGCTGTCAGGGCCGGCAGCCCTGTGAGGGTTAACATGTTGAATTCCTACCACATAGCTAGTCCTACCACATAACTATTCCTCCCACATAGCTAGTCCTACCACATAAAAAGTCCTACCACATAGCTAGTCCTACCACATAAATTACAATGAGCTTTTCTAACTTGATGTTCCTTCTCTGTTCTGTCTGTCTGTCTGTCTGTCTGTCTGTCTGTCTGTCTGTCTTCTGTGTCTGTCTGTCTCTCTCGCTTTCTTGCAGAAAAGCTCTACAACTCCAATGGACGTGACTTGAGGAGTGCTGATGTTACACACACACACACACACACACACACAACACAACACACACACACAACACACACACACACACACACACACACACACTGTACACACACACCTCAACTCTAAAGAATGCCAATTTCAATTCACACAGAGCAGCTATCTAATAATCATTAACACACTGGTATAACAATCATCATCCAGCTCTCACTGGCTGAGGGAAGGACCTTCCCCAAGATAACATCTCCTCAGATATCAATATATTCATGGTGATTCTATAGGTTGTTCCCTCTATGACATAGACAACCTGCTCAGGGATCCAATACAGCAGAGACACATATCGACCTGCCTCAGGATCCATAAGCAGAGACACATATCAACCTGCCTCAGGATCCAGTACAAACAGAGAACATATCAACCTGCTAAGGATCAGTACAACAGAGACACATATCAACCTGCTCAGGGATCCAATACAACAGAGACACGTATCAACCTGTCAGGGATCCAATTACAACAGAGAACACATATCCAACCTGCTCAGGGATCCAATACAACAAGGCACGTATCAACCTGCTCAGGGATCCAATACAGCAGAGACACATATCAAACCTGCTCAGGATCCATACAGCAGAGACACATATCAACCTGCTCAGGATCCAATACAACAGAGACACGTATCAACCTGCTCAGGGATCCAATACAACAGTACCCATGCTCCAGTAGTATTTTTTTTTAAACAATGAAAAACAGTTTTTCAAGTACCAGTGTCATTGACCACACAGTGTATGTGTATCTTTAACCTAAACCACTGCTGCCACCCACTGGCCAAAGAGCAGAATGGACACGTACCTGTTGAAATGTTAGTTTTGTGAAAGACATGTTTTACTTTGTTTAGTTTATTATTTTATGTACAACCCCCCCCCCACCCCAGATTTGACACAAACACCTGGTGCAAACACAGAAAGAATATTCTGAATTGTAGTAAGTTGTGGGAGTGTTTTGTGTTTCTAGGATGATAAGGATCTGGTTCCATGAGTTGTGATGGCAGAGGGCCTGACCTGTCTCGTCAAGGTTGGAGCAGAGGGCCGACCAGAACTACCAGCACTACATACTTAGAGGTATAGCATCTATTTCAAATTAAACTTTATTTATAGAGCACATTTCAGACAGGAATGCAATGCAATGTGCTTCACAGAAGAGGGGGGGAAAAACAAAATAAAAAAAAAACAATGAAAATTAAAGCTGAAATATTTACTACACAACAAAGATAAGATACACAAACTGAATGACTAGAAAGCACACGAAGGAAAAGCAACTAAAAATATGTGTTTTAACATTCTTTTAAATATTCCACAGTTTTCGTCCTTTCCACCCCATCCGCGGTTCTCATGTGTCTCTCCATACCTCCTGGTCCCTAGGCGTTGGGATAGTTAAAAGCTGTCTCTCCCAACCTCCTGGTCCCTAGGCGTTGGCATAGTTATAAGCTCGTCTCTCCATGT
>NW_019943426.1:163454-170255 GCF_002910315.2 Salvelinus sp. IW2-2015 | reverse complement strand
TAACTAGTCCTACCACATAGCTAGTTCTAACACATAGCTAGTTTCTCCACCACATAGCTAGTCCTACCAACATAGCTAGTCCTACCACATAGCTAGGTCCTACCACATAGCTAGTCCTACCACATAGCCTAGTCCTACCACATAGCTAGTCCTACCAACAAACTAGTCCTACCACATAGCTAGTGCCTACCACTAAAAAGTCCTACCACATAGCTATCCTACCACATAGCTAGTCCTACCACCATAAAACTCAGACCTTACACATAACTAGTCCTTACCACATAACTAGTCCTACCACATAACTTAGTCCTACCACCCATGTCATGCACAAACACCATATCATTTGGAACACAGAGCTAGAAAACAATAGGACATGTCCTGTACTCACACTCACACACACACACACACACACACACACACCACATAAAACACCTTCAGTCCCTAATCTGTGACAGAGAGCTGTCCATGTCGTGACCTGAATACCACAGGTCTGAAACCATGCCAGCCCCTCATTAAACATTCCAACACTGCACTAATCACTATGGCCAGCACTGTGTGTGTGTGTGTTGTGTGTGTGTGTGTGTGTGTGTGTGTGTGTGTGTGTGTGTGTGGTGTGTGTGTGTGTGTGTGTGTGTGTGTGTGTTGTGTGTGTGTGTGTGTTGTGTGTGTGTGTGTGGTGTGTGTGTGTGTTGTGTGTGTGTGTGTGTGTGTGTGTGTGTGTGTGTGTGATGTGTGGAGAGAGAGAGAGCCGGTTGTGCCCAATGTGTGTGTGTGTGTGATGTGAGAGAGAAGCCCGGTGTGACCAATGTGTGTGATGAAACAGAGAATTTTGATTTGATTTTAGGATTTCCATTTAGCCAACGCCCAATGCCGACAGAAAACAGAACAATACAGACTAAACACTTTACCAATGTAAATACAAATTTTAGAAACATTAACAGAGAAAAGTGTTGATGTGAGTTATTGTCTGGTTGTGTTTTTATTTATTTAACCTTTATTTGACAAAGGAGACGACCTACAGTTCCATTTTCCACATTTGTTACGTTACAGGCTTTTTTTTGTTCGTACGCCTTTTTGGGGCGGCAGTATAGCCTAGTGGTTAGGGGCAGGTAGGCCTAGTGTTTAGGGCAGGTAGCCTAGTGGTTAGAGCGTTGGGCCAGTAACTGAAGGGTTACTAGATCAAAATCCCCGAGTGACAAGGGTAAAAAATATGTAGTTCTGCCCTCTGAACAAGGCATTAAACCCACTGTTCCCCGGCTAGCCGTCATGGTAAATAAGATTGTGTTCTTAACTGACTTGCCTAGTTAAATATTCACTTTTCAGAAAGTGTTTAAAGTCTATTGGATTCTTTCAATTACAATGAGCTGAATTTCTAACGTGATGTTCCTTCTCTGTCTGTCTGTCTGTCTGTCTGTTCTGTCTGTCTGTCTGTGTCTGCTGTGTCTGTCTGTCTCTCCGCTTTCTTGCAGAAAAGCTCTACAACTCCAATGGACGTGACTTGAGGAGTCTGATGTTACACACACACACACACACACCACACAACCAACACCACACACACAACACACACACACACACACAACACACACACACTGTACACACACACCTCAACTCTAAAGAAATGCCAATTTCAATTCACACAGAGCAGCTATCTAATAATCATTAACACACTGGTATAACAATCATCATCCAGCTCTCACTGGCTTGAGGGAAGGACCTTCCCCAAGATAACATCTCCTCAGATATACAATATATTCATGGTGATTCTATAGGTTGTTCCCTCTATGACATAGACAACCTGCTCAGGGATCCAATACAGCAGAGACACATATCGACCTGCTCAGGGATCCAGTACAGCAGAGACACATATCCAACCTGCCTCAGGGATCCAGTACAACAGAGAACATATCAACCTGCTAAGGGATTCAGTACAACAGAGGACACATATCAACCTGCTCAGGGATCCAATACAACAGAGACACGTATCAACCTGCTCAGGGATCCAATTACAACAGAGACACATATCAACCTGCTCAGGGATCCAATACAACAAGGCACGTATCAACCTGCTCAGGGATCCAATACAGCAGAGACACATATCAAACCTGCTTCAGGATCCATACAGCAGAGCACATATCAACCTGCTCAGGATCCAATACAAACAGAGACACGTATCAACCTGCCTCAGGGATCCAATACAACAGTACCCATGCTCCAGTAGTATTTTTTTTTAAACAATGAAAAACAGTTTTTCAAGTACCAGTGTCATTGACCACAACAGTGTGATGTGTATCTTTAACCGTAAAACCACTGCTGCCACCCACTGGCCAAAGAGCAGAATGGACACGTACCTGGTTGAAATGTTAGTTTTGTGAAAGACATGTTTTACTTTGTTTAGTTTATTTTTTATGTACAACCCCCCCCCCACCCCAGATTTGACACAAACACCTGGTGCAAACACAGAAAAATTTCTGAATTGTAGTAAGTTGTGGGAGTGTTTTGTGTCTAGGATGATAAGGATCTGGTTCCATGAGTTGTGATGGCAGAGGGCCTGACCTGTCTCGTCAAGGTTGGAGCAGGGCCGACCAGAACTACCAGCACTACATACTTAGAGTATAGCAATCTAACTTCCTTCTCTTGGTCCTAGGCTTTGGGATAGTTAAAAGGCTGCCTCTCCATGCCTCTTGGTCCTAGGCTTTGGGATAGTTAAAAGGCTGTCTCTCCATGCCTCCTGGTCCTAGGCTTTGGGATAGTTAAAAGGCTGTCTCTCCATGCCTCTTGGTCCTGGGCTTTGGGATAATTAAAAGGCTGTCTCTCCATGCCTCTTGGTCCTGGGCTTTGTGGTAATTAAAAGGCCAGAGGACCTGAGGGACCTACTGGGTACCTAACTTAAAGCATGTCTGACATGTATTGGGGTGCACAATCGTGTATTGATTTAAAAACCATTAGAATATTCTTAAAATGTATTCTAAAACTCACAGGCAGCCAGTGCAGAGACTTTAAAACCGGTGTAATGTGTGCTCTCCATCTGGTCTTGGTCAGTACCCATGGTGCAGCATTCTGTATGTTTTGCAGTTGACCAATGGCTTTCTTGGGTAGACCAGACAGGAGAGCGTTACAGTAGTCAAGCCTGCTTGTAATAAAAGCATGGATGAGTCTCTCTGTATCAGCCTGAGACAGAAACGGCAGCACCTTGGCCTGTTCCTAAGGTGGTAAAAAAATACTATTTTGGTGACATTCCTCTTGCGTGATCCAAAATGTAGTTAGCTGGGAGGAAGTTGTGAGCCATCCAAGTATTTAAATCACTAATCCAGTCTAATAATGTATCCGTGGAGATAAAATCCTCTGTTGACACAGAAATATAAAGTTGTGTATCGTCTGCGTAGCAGTGCTGTGCTTTCTGGGTAACATATATAAACTGAACAGTACCGGACCCAACATCGAACCTTGTGGAATGCCACATGCGATATGTATTTTCTCTGAGTTACTATATGTTCACCAAGGGTAACAAATAACTCTTGACCGGTTAAATAGGTCCTAAACCAATTTAGAACCGCTCCAGTCTGTCCAGAAGGACATCATGGTCAACAGTGTCGAATACAGCACTTAAATCCAAGAGTACCAGGACAGAGAGTTGTTTGGCATCTGTGTTCGCTCTAAGATCATTTATGGAAAACACAGTTTAAACACAAATAACTCCTATTAGAGATATCATTTATTTCTATAACACGTGTTGAGAAACGCTTGACATTAGGTCTTTCTATAACACGTGTGAACAACCCTGGCGTGTCTTTGAAACGCTTGACATTAGGTCTTATTGAAACACATGTTGAGAAACGCTTGACATTAGGTCTTTCTATAACACTCAAGCAGATGTGGCGTGTTGAGAAATGAACAACATTGGAGACTAGAGGGACTAGATTCTAGAGGGGCTAGATTCTAGAGGGGCTACATTCTAGAGGGACTACATTCTAGAGGGGCTACATTCTAGAGGGGCTACATTCTAGAGGGGCTACATTCTAGAGGGGCTACATTCTAGAGGGGCTACATTCTAGAGGGTGGGGGCTTACATTCTAGAGGGGCTAACATTCTCGAGAGGGGCTACATTCTAAAGGGCTACATTCTAGAGAGGGACTACAATTCTAGAGGGCTACATTCTAGAGGGACTACATCTAGAGGGGCACATTCTCTAGAGGGGGCCTACATTCTAGAGGGACTTACCATTCTAGAGGGGCTACATTCTAGAGGGCTACATTCTAGAGGGGCTAGATTCTAGGGGGACTACATTCTAGAGGGGCTACATTCTAGAGGGGCTACATTCTAGAGGGGCTACATTCTAGAGGGGCTATTCTAGAGGGGCGACATTCTAGAGGGGCTACATTCTAGAGGGGCTACATTAGCCATAGAGGGCTACATTCTAGAGGGACTACATGTCTAGAGGGGCTACATTCTAGAGGGACTTACATTCTAGAGGGGGCTACATTCTAGAGGGCTACATTTAGAGGGACTACATTCTAGAGGGGCTACATTCTAGAGGGGCTACATTCTAGAAGGGGCTACATTCTAGACTAGAGAGACTAGATGCTAGACTAGAGAGACTAGATTCTAGACTAGAGAGACTAGATGCTAGACTAGAGAGACTAGATTCTAGACTAGAGACTAGATGCTAGACTAGAGAAACTAGATGGCTAGACATAGAAGAGACTAGATGCTAGACTAAGGAGACTAGATTCTAGACTAGAGAGACCTAGAGAGACTAGATGCTAGAGAGAGTGTAACTATATTGTTCTCTATCTCTCTCTCGAAATAGATAATAAACAAAAGTGAAATAAAATGTACAGTAAATATACACTCACACAAGTTCCAAAAGAATAAAGGACATTTCAAATGTCATGATTATGTATTTATACAGTGGTTAATGCTGTGCAAAATAGTTAAGTACAAAAGGAGAAATAAATAAAACATAAATGTAGGTTGTATTTACCTCTCTTCTCTCTACCTCTCTCTCCATCTCTCTTAGCTCTGGGACAGATCATGCTTTATGTGGAATGGAATGAATGGAGTCATCTGCCACATTGAGACATCCAGTGGCTCTACACTCTCATTGGCTCAAAGGTGAACAAATCTAATTGTATTTTCACATGCGCGAATACAAGCTACGAGCTGTTTTACTTGTACAACTAAACCTATATTTTGTATTAGACTCAGCTAAGTACCAATAATATTATAGGTTAGTTAAACACTCAGACTAAAATACCAATATATAGGTTAGTTAAACACTCAGACTAAATACCAATAATATAGTTAGTGTAAACACTCAGACTAAATACCAAATATTATAGGTTAGCTAAACACTCAGACTAAATACCAATATATAGGTTAGTTAAAACACTCAGACTAAAATACCGAATATATAGGTTAGTTAAACCCTCAGACTAAATACCAATATATAGGTTAGTTAAACACTCAGACTAAAAAACCAATATATAGGTTAGTAAACACCTCAGACTAAATACCAATAATATAGGTAGTTAAACACTCAGCTATAATTACCAATATATAGGTAGTTAAACACTCAGACTAAATACCAATATATAGGTTAGCTAAACACTCAGACTAAATACCCAATATATAGGTTAGTAAACACTCAGCAGACAATACCAATATATTAGGTTAGCTAAACACTCAGACTAAATACCAATATAGTAGGTTAGCTAAACACTCAGACTAAATACCAATAGATAGTTAGTTAAACACTCAGACTATACCAATTATATAGGTAGCTAAACACTCAGACTAAAACCAAATATAGGTTAGCTAAACACTCAGACTAAATACCAATATATAGGTTAGTTAAACACTCGACTAAATACCAATAATAGTTAGCTAAAACTCAGACTAAATACCAATATATTAGGTTAGCTAAAACACTCCAGACTAAATACCAATATATAGGTTAGTTAAACAATCAGACTAATACCAATATATTAGGTAGTTAAACACTCAGACTAAATACCAAATATATATATAGTTAGTTAAACACTCAGACTAAAATACCAATATTATAGGTTATTAGAAAATCATTGGCCTTGTTGTTAGAGTGTCTGACACTGATAGTTAGAAATGGGACCCGGTGCCTGTCTGCTTGGCACACAACATTAAGGAGGTTGAGTTCCTGCTAGTAGACTGTGTGTCTGACTGACTGGTCTGTGTTCTCAGTTCCGCCTGGTGGTGAAATACACTCTGAAGTTACTGCTGGTATGTTTGTGGAATACTCAGAGTCCCAACGCCCCTCTACTCATAGAGGCCATCACTACTGTAGACACCAAGAGAGGTACCGTTCTGTCTGTCTGCAGTGTGTTCAGGTGCTGCTGGTGTTTGTGGATAACTCAGAGTCCAACGCCCCCTCTACTCGTAGAGGCCATCACATACTTGTAGACCCCAAGAGAGTACCGTTTCTGTCTGTCTGCAGTGTGTTCAGGTTGCTGCTGGTGTTTGTGGAACTACTCAGAGTCCAACGCCCCTCTACTCGTAGAGGCCATCACTACTTAGACAACCAAGAGAGTACCGTTCTGTCTGTCTGCAGTGTGTTCAGGTTGCTGGCTGGTGTTTGTGGAATACTCAGAGTCCAACGCCTCCTCTACTCATAGAGGCCATCACTATGTAGACACCAAGAGAGGTACCGTTCTGTCGTCTGCAGTGTGTTCAGGTTGCTGCTGGTGTTTGTGGAATACTCAGAGTCCAAAACGCCCCTCTACTCAATAGAGGCCATCACTACTGTAGACACCAAGAGATCGGTCCGTT
>NW_019943426.1:159629-163429 GCF_002910315.2 Salvelinus sp. IW2-2015 | reverse complement strand
CGAGGACGAATTTTCATAGGCTCTAAGACATTGAGCTATCTAGAGAATCTATAGGACATTCTAGAGGGCTACATTCTAGAGGGACTACATTCTAGAGGGCTACATTCTAGAGGGACTTACATTCTAGAGGGGACTACATTCTAGAGGGCTACATTCTAGAGGGCTACATTCTAGAGGGCTTAGATTCTAGAGGACTACATTCTAGGGGCTACATTCTAGAGGGGCTACATTCTAGAGGGCTACATTCTAGAGGGGTACATTCTAGAGGGGCTACATTCTAGAGGGCTACATTCCAGAGGGCCACATTCTAGAGGGCTACATTCTAGAGGGCTACATTCTAGAGGGCTACATGCTAGAGGCTACATCTAGAGGGACTACATTCTAGAGGGCACATTCTAGAGGGCTACATTCTAGAGGGACTACATTCTAGAGGGGCGACATTCTAAGGGCTACATTCTAGAGGGGCTACATTCTAGACTAGAGAGACTAGATGCTAGACTAGAGAGACTAGATTCTAGACTAGAGAGACTAGATGCTAGACTAGAGAGACTAGATTCTAGACTAGAGACTAGATGCTAGACTAGAGAAACTAAGCTAGCAGTAGAGAGACATGCTAGACTAAGAGACTAGATTCTAAGACTAAGAGAACTAAGAGACCAGAGCGTAAGAAGTGTTAACTTATATTGTTCTCTATCTCTCTCTCGAAAAGATAATAAACAAAAAGTGAAATAAAAATGTACAGTAAATATTACACTCACACAAGTTCCAAAAGAATAAAGGACATTTCAAATGTCAGATTATGTATTTATACAGTGTAATGCTGTGCAATATAGTTTAAGTACAAAAGGAGAAATAAATAAAACATAAATGTAGGTTGTATTTACCTCTCTTCTCTCACCTCTCTCTCCATCTCTCTTAGCTCTGGGACAGATCATGCTTTATGTGGAATGGAATGAATGGAGTCATCTGCCACATTAGACATCCAGTGGCTCTACCACTCTCATTGGCTCAAAGGTGAACAAATCTAATGTTATTTGTCACATGCGCCGAATACAAGCTACAGGATCTTTTTACTTGTACAACTAAACCTGATATTTTGTTATTGTAGACTCAGACTAAGTACCAATATATAATAGGTTAGTTAACACTCAGACTAAAATACACATATATATAGGTTAGTTAAACACTCAGACTAAATACCAAATATATAGGTTAGTAAACACTCAGACTAAATACCAATAATATAGGTAGTAAACACTCAAGACTAAATACCAATATTATAGGTTAGTAAATCACTCAGACTTAAATACCAATATTATAGGTTAGTAAACACTCAGACTAAAATACCAATATATAGGTTAGTTAAAACACCTCATGACTAAATACCAATATATAGGTTAGTTAAACACTCAGACTAAATACCAATATATAGGTTAGTTAAACACTCAGACAAATACCAGTATTATAGGTAGTTAAACACCTCAGACTAAATTATACAATATATAGGTTAGCTAAACACTCAGACTAAATACCAATATATAGTTAGTTAAACACTCAGACGAAATACCAATATATAGGTATCAGTAAACACTCAGACTAATAACCTCAATAATAGGTTAGCTAAACACTCAAGCTAAACTACAACAGTTAGTATAAACCGACTAGATACCTATATAGGTTAGCTAACGCTCAGAGCTGGAAGTACCATACTATAGTTAAGCTAAAACACTCAGAACTAAAAACACATAGGATATACTCTGTCTGTCTGCAGTGTGTTCAGGTTGCTGCTGGTGTTTGTGGAATACTCAGAGTCCAACGCCCCTCTACTCATAGAGGCCATCGCTACTGTAGACACCAAGAGAGGTACCGCTCGGCCGGCCGGTCGGTCGGCCAGTCTGTCGGCCTGTGTTGATCGAGTGATTGTTGAGTGTTTTATTTTTTATTTTTATTGATTGATTAAACAATCAGTAGACTGGTTTGTCAATTGAAAGATGGACTGATATATTATTGACTAATGGTGTTTCTCCAGGCTGTAATCAGTGGTCTAATGCCACGGAGATGTTAGATGAGAAAGATGGAGTGGACACAGAGCTACTGGTTTACGTCATAACCCTCATCAACAAGGTACAACACACAGACGTCTTGGTCTTGTGCCACGTTGTACAGCGATCTTCGGAAAGTATTCACACAACTTGACTTTTTCCACATTTTGTTACGTTACAGCCTAATTCTAAAATGTATTAAATCGTTTTTTCCCCTCATCAATCTACACACAATACCCCATAATGAGAAAGCAAAAACTTTTTCCGAATATATATGTTTTAAACTATGGAAATATCACATTTACATAAGTATTCAGACTCTTTACTCAGTATTTTGTTGAAGCACCTTTGGCAGAGATTACAGCCTTGAGTCTTCTTGGGTATTACGTTACAAGCTTGGCACACCTGTATCTGGGGAGTTTCTCCCATTCTTCTCTGCAGATCCTCTCAAGCTCTGTGTCAGACTGGATGGGGAGCGTTGCTGCACAGATATTTTCAGGGCTCTCCAGAGATGGTCGATCGGGTTCAAGTCCCGAAGCCACTCCTGCGTTGTCTTGGCTGTGTGCTTAGGGTTGTTGTCCTGATGGAAAGTGAACCTTCACCTCAGTCTGAGGTCCTGAGCTCTCTGGAGCAGGTTTTCATCAAGGATCTCTTTGTACTTTTCTCCATTCATTCTTCCCTCGATCCTGACTAGTCTCCCAATCCATGCCGCGGAAAAACACCCCCACAGCATGATACTGCCACCACAAGGCTTCACCATAGGAATGGTACCAGGTTTCCTCCATACGTGATACTTGGCAATCGGGCCAAAGAGTTCAATCTTGGTTTCATCAGACCAGAGAATCTTGTTTCTCATGGTCTGAGAGTTTTAGATGCCTTTTGGCAAACTCCAAGTAGGCTGTCATGAGACTTTTACTGAGGAGTGGTTTCGGTCTGGCCACTCTACCACAAAGGCCTGAATGGTGGAGTGCTGAAGAGATGGTTGTCCTTCTGGAAGGTTCTCCCATCTCCACAGAGGAACTCTGGAACTCTGTCAGAGTGACCATCTGGTTCTTGGTCACCTCCCTGACCAAGACCCTTCTCCCCTGATTGCTCAGTTTGGCCGGGCGGCCAGGTCTAGGAAGAGTCTTGGTGGTTCCAAACTTCTTCCGTTTAAGAATGATGGAGGCCACTGTGTTCTTGGAGACCTTCAATGCTGTATAAATGTTTTGGTACCCTTCCCCAGATCTGTGCCTCGACACAATCCTGTCTCGGAGCTCTACGGACAATTCCTTCGACCTCATGGCTTGGTTTTTGCTCTGACATGCACTGTCAACTGTGGGACCTTATATAGACAGGTGTGTCACGCCCTGATCTGTTTCACCTGTCCTTGTGCTTGTATCCACCCCCCTTCTGGTGTCACCCATCTTCCCAATTATCCCCTGTGTATTTATACCTGTTGTTTAACCTTGAGGAAACAAATGTTGGAGGAAAAAGTTTAAATTAAGTAAAGGAAGTGTGTGTGTCATCGTGTAACATGTTGTATGTGTGTGTACATGTTGTATGTGTGTGTGTACATGTGATATGTAGTGGTGTGTACATGTGTATGTGTGTGTGGTACATGTTGTATGGTGTAGTGTACATGTTTGTATGTGTGTGTGGTACATGTTGTATGCCGTGTGTGTACATGTTGTATGCGTGTGTGTACACTCGTTGTATGTGTGGTGTACAATGTTGTAGTGCGTTGTGGTGTACAGTATTGTGTGTGTCATCGCGTGT
>NW_019943426.1:151064-159325 GCF_002910315.2 Salvelinus sp. IW2-2015 | reverse complement strand
GTTCTCTGTCGCTTGTTGCCAGTTCTTCTTGTTTGTTCAAGCTTACCAGCGTTTTTTCGTCAGCATCTATCTTTTTCCAGTCTCTCTTTTCCCGTCCTCCTTGGTTTTGACCTTTACCTGTCCTGACCCTGTACCGCCTGCCTGACCTCTCTGCCTGTCCTGACCCTGTTACCCGCCTGCCTGACCTCTCTGCCTGTCCTGAACCTGTACCTGACCTCTCTGCCTGTCCTGACCCTGTTACCGCCTGCCTTGACCTCTCTGCCTGTCCATGACCCTGATCCGCTCCGTTCCTGTACCTTTGCCTTACCCTGGATTATCGACCCTGCCTGCCTTGACCTGTCTTTTGCCTGCCCCTGTTGCTACAGTAAACATTGTTAGTTTGACAGTCTGCATCTTGGTGCTTACCTTGATTCTGATAAGTTGTGTGCCTTTCCAAATCATGTCCAATTAATTTAATTTACCACAGGTCGCGGACTCCAAGTTGAAGGAAACATCTCAAAGGATGATCAATTGAAACAGGATGCACCTGAGCTCAATTTTAGTCTATAGCCAAAGGGTCTGAGTACTTATGTAATAAGGTATTTCTGTGATTTTTCATTTTTAAATAAATGTGTTTTCACTTTGTTATTAGAGAGTATTGTGTGTAGATTGATGAGAAAAGAAAAACATATTTTATCAATTTTAGATAAGGCGTAATTGTAACAAAAATGTGTAAAAAGGCAAGGGTGTTGAACACTATCTGAAGGCACTGCAGACCAAACAACTCACGTGTGTAGAGAATGACTCTTCCACGCTACTTGTATCCGGTCAATCAAATGTATTTATAAATCCCTTTTACATCAGCAGTATGTACAAAGTGCTTTCAAACTGCATCATGAATAGTGAACTTATAATAGTGGAGATTTTCACTTAGTCAGAAACAGCCTCTGTGACCTCTCAGTAACTCTGTCTGTCTGTCTATTGTTCCATCAGAAAACAGCCTCTGTGACCTCTCAGTAACCCTGTCTGTCTGTCTATTGTTCCATCGAAAACATCTCTGTGACCTTCCAGTACCTCTGTCTGTCGTCCTATTGTTCATCTGAAAACAGCCTCTGTGACCTCTCAGAACTCTGTTCTGTCTGTCCTATGTTCCATCTGAAACACAGCCTCTGTGACTCTCAGTAACCTCTGTCTGTCTGTTCCTATTGTTCCATCTGAAAACAGCTCTGTGACCTCTCAGTAACACTCTGTCTTCTGTCCTAGTTGTTCCTCTGAAAACAGCCTCGTTGACTCTCGTAACCTCTGGCTGTCATGTCCTATTGTTCATCAGAAAAACAGCTCTCTGTGACCTCTCAGTAACCTGTGTCTGTTCTGTCTATTGTTCCATCTGAAAACAGCCTCTGTGACTCCTCAGTAACCTTGTCTGTCTGTCCTATTGTTCCATCTGAAAACAGCCTCTGTGACCTCTCAGAACTCTGTCTGTCTGTCTATTGTTCCATCTGAAACAGCCTCTGTGGACCTCTCAGTAACCTCTGTCTGGCTATTGTTCCATCAGAAAACAGCCTCTGTGACCTGCTCAGTAACCTGTCTGTCTGTCCTAATTGTTCCATTCAGAAACAGCCTCTGTGACCTCTCAGTAACCTCTGTCTGTCTGTCCTATTGTTCCATTCGAAAACAGCCTCTGTGACCTCTCAGTAACCTCTGTCTGTCTGTCCTATTGTTTCATCTAAAAACAGCCTTGTGACCTCTCAGGTAACCTTGTCTGTCTGTCTGTCCTATTGTTCCATCAGAAAACAGCCTCTGTGACCATCTCCAGTAACCTGTCTGTCTGTCCTATTGTTCCATCAGAAAACAGCCTCTGTGACCTCTCAGTAACTCTGTCTGTCTGTCCTATTGTCCATCAGAAAACAGCCTCTGTGACCTCTCAGTAACTCTGTCTGTCTGGTCCTATTGTTCCATCTGAAAACAGCCTCTGTGACCTCAGTAACTTCGTGTCCTATTGTCTCAGCCTGTGAACTCTCAGTAACCTGTTGTCTCTGTCCTTTTTCCATCTGAAAACAGCCTCTGTGACCTCTCAGTAACCTGTCTGTCTGCGTCCTATTGTTCACTTCATAAAACAGCTCTGTGACCTCTCGTACTGTCGATGTCTGTCCATGTCATGAAACAGCTCTGAAGACTTTCTGCTCCTGTCCATGTTCATCGAAACAGCCTCTGTGACCTCTCAGTAAACCTCTCTCCTGTCCTATGTTCCATCAGGAGACAGGCCTCTGTGACCTCTCAGTAACCTCTGCCTTCCTATTGTTCCATCAGAAAACAGCCTCTCGTTACCTCTCATAACCTCTGTCTGCCTGTCCTATGTTCATCAGAAACAGCTCTTGGACCTCTCAACCTGTCTGTCTGTCCTATTGTCCATCAAAAACAGCCTCTGCTGACCTCTCAGTAACTGTCTGCTGTCTATTGTTCATCTGACAACAGCCTCTGTGACCTCTCAGTAACTCTGTCTGTCTGTCCTATTTTCCATCAGAAACAGCTCTGTGACCTCTCAGTAACCTGTCCTGTCTGTCCTATTGTTCCATGGAAAACGCCTCTGTACCTCTCAGTAACCTCTGTCTGTCTGTCTATTGTTCCATCTGAAAACAGACTCTGTGACCTCTCAGTAACCTCTGCTCTGTCCTTCCATATGGTTCAATCAGAAAAACAGCCTCTGTGACTCTCAGTAACCTCTGTCTGCTTCCTATTGTCCATCTGAAACAGCCTCTGTGACTGCTCAGTAACCTCAGTCTGTCTGTCTTTGTCCATCTGAAAACAGCCTGTGACCTAAAACGTAAGCGGAGGTCATCGTTCTGGACTCCAAGAGAGCAACGCCATCAGACATCAGACTGACCATCCGCCTCCTCCTCCCATCAACATCAGACTGACCGTTCCGCCCTCCTCTCTCACCATCAACATCAGCTGACCGTCTGCCTCCTCCTCTCACCATCACATCAGACGACCTCCTGCCTCTCCTCTCACCATCACATCAGACTGACCATCCTGCCTCCTCCTCTCACCTCAACATCAACTGACCGTCCTGCCTCCTCCTCTCACCGATCAACATCGACTGACCGTCCTGCCTCCTCCTCGCACCATCAACATCAGACTGACCATCTGCCTCCTCCTCTCACCATCAACATCAGACTGCCGTCGCTACCTCCTCTGCCCTCAACATCGACTGACCGTCCGCCTCACTCTCGCACCATCAACATCGACTGACCATCCTGCTCCTTCTCGCACCATCAAGAACGCCATCCTCAACTTTGATGAGTCGCACTCAACAAGGGAGGCATCGAGGTAGAGATGATGATATGAGGATGATGAGGAGGATGGTGATGATGAGATGAGATGGTGGTGGTGGTGGTGGTGATGATGGGGGTGATGAGGAGGTGGTGGTGATGGTGAGGATGATGATGAGGAGGATGTGTCTGATGGTGGGTGATGGGAGTGATGGGGTGATGAGGAGGGTGGTGTGATGGTGTAGGATGATGAGATGGAGGAGGATGGTGATGATGGTGGTGGTGGTGGTGGTGGTGGATGATGGATGTGATGGGGTGGTGGATGGTGGGGGTGATGATGATGGGTGTGATGAGGAGGGGGTGATGAGTGAGGGTGTGGTGTGATGGTGAGAATGATGATGAGGAGGATGGTGGTGGTGGGGTGGTGATGATGATGATGGGGTTGATGAGGAGGGTGGTGGTGATGGTGAGGATGATAATGGAGGAGGATGGTGATGATGGTCGGCTGGTGATTGGTGGTGGTGTGGTGGTGATGATGATGAGGGGGTTGAGAGGGTGGTGGTGATGGTGAGGATGATGATGAGGAGGTGGTGATGATGGGGGGTGGTGAATGATGGGGGTGATGTGGTGGTGATGGATGAGGATGATGATGGGAGGATGGTGTGAGATGGTGGTTGGTGGTGATGAATGATGACGGGTGGTGGTGATGGTGAGGATTGATGAGTGAGGAGGATGGTGATGATGGTGGTGGTGGTGATGATGAGTGATGGTGATGAGGCATCGAGGTATGATTCAAATAAAAACAAAAAAAGTGTTTTAAGTAAGAATAAACATCGGTCTGAAGCCAAAAAGAAAAGCATGATCTAACTATAGGTAACTATGTTGGTAATGTAATTCAACCTATGTGTAGGCTGGGTACTTAGACCTAGCCGTCAACAGTGAAGAGGCGACTCCGGGATGCTGGCCTTCCAGGCAGAGTTCCTCTGTCCAGTGTCTGTGTTCTTTTGCTCATCTCAGTCTTTTCTTTTATTGGCCAGTCTGAGATATGGCTTTTTTATTGCACTCTGCCTAAAAGTCCAGCGGCCCGGAGTCGCGCTTCACTTGATGTTGAGACTGGTGTTTTTGCGGGTACTATTTAATGAAGCTGCCAGTTGAGGACTTGTGAGGCGTCTGTTTCTCAAACTAGACACTCTAATGTACTTGTCCTCTTGCTCAGTTGTGCACTGGGGCCTCCCACTCCTCTTTCTATTCTGGTTAGAGCCAGTTTGCGCTGGTTCTGTGAAGGGAGTAGTACACAGGCGTTGTATGAGATCTTCAGTTTCTTGGCCATTTCTCGCATGGATTGGCCTTCATTTCTCAGAACAAGAATAGACTTGATGAGTTCAGAAGAAAGTTCTTTGTTTCTGGCCATTTTGAGCCTGTAATCAAACCACAAATGCTGATGCCCCAGATACTCAGCTAGTATAAAAGAAGGCCAGTTTATTGCTCCTTTAATCAGGACAACAGTTTTCAGCTGTGCTAACAATAATTGCAAAAGGGTTTTCTAATAATCAATTAGCCTTTTAAAATGATAAACTTGGATTAGCTAACACAACGGCATTGGGAACAAGGAGTGATGGTTGCTGATAATGGGCCTCTGTACGCCTATGTAGATATTCCATAACAAATCAGGTGTTCCAGCTGCAATAGTTCATTTACAAACATTAATATGTCTACACTGTATTTCTGATCCAAATTTATGTTATTTTAATGGACAAAAAAAATTGCTTCTCTTTCAAACACAAGTACATTTCTGTGACCCCAAACTTTGAACAGTACTGTATACGAGTGTATATATAATTGTAACGTCAATTATCCCTCTGAAGAGTATGAATTAGGCTGTTTGAGAAGGTTTGAATCCTAATCAACCTGTCTACACATAGTTTTGAAGTACAATACTAACATAGCCACTAGATCAAAGCTGTGTGCTGAAAAAACCTTGGTAGAGCATGGGTGGAATAGGCATTGTGGTGCTCATGTGAATATATGTGAGTAGATGGTGTTACAGTACCCAGGGTATCAGATCAACAGTAGATGGTGCTACAGTACCAGGGTAGTCAGTCCCAACAGTAGATGGTCAGGTGTATACAGTACCCAGGGTAGTCAGTACAACAGTAGATGTCAGGTGTTACCAGTACCCAGGGTAGTCAGTACAACAGTAGATGGAGCTACAGTAACCAGGATATAGTCAGAATACAACAGTAGATGGTCAGGTGTTACATACCCAGGGTAGTCAGTACAACAGTAGATGGTCAGGTGTTACAGTACCAGGGTAGTCAGACAGTACAACAGTAGATGTGCTACAGTACCCAGGGTAGTCAGTACAACAGTAGATGGTGCTACAGTACCCAGGGTAGTCAGTTCAACAGTAGATGGTGTACCCAGTACCCAGGTAGTCAGTACAACAGGTAGATGGTGCTTACAGTACCCAGGGTAGTCAGTACAACAGTAGATTGGCTGCTACAGGACCCAGGGTTACTATGGCCTTCTATCTATACAGTATTTTACAGTATATTCCTAAGCAGTAGACGGACAATGTAGTCATGCCTAACTAGATTTTTGGGGGGTAAAATATTGCATTAAAGGCCGTTAACGTTTTGGAAGTGTTTGACCCTCCCTATGGTGTTTTTTTTACATCAAAACAGTTTCCACGTGTGTTTACTGATATTATAGCAACGTCCAGAGTGGTTCCATTTTTTGAGAATCTTCTAGCAATGCTAATGGGAAATAATTGTGTTCAAAGGGGAAAGAGGGGGGGGGGGGCATCGCTGTGGAACGCAGAGCTCATTCCCAATGCCTTTGAAAGCATTCATATTTTTTTGGGTGACTGCACTAACTCACATGGCCTCCCTCTATGGTCCATGGTTCCTGCTGTACCTGGGCCACCCAGCCTACGGTGTGAGGGAGATCAGTGTCCAACGTTTCAGTAAGATCCTCAGTGAGTTCGCTCTGGAGTACCCGGACCACCCGCGACCGGGTCCTGCAGCAGAAACAGAAACGACCGCCACCGCCACGCAACAAGACCCGCGGCAAGATGATCTGGACGTCAACGCACCCGTGAGTAAACACACACACACACACACACACACACACACCACACACACACACCACACACACACACACACACACACACACACACACCACACACCAACACACACACACACACCACACACACACACACACACACACACACACACCACACACACACACGACTACTTTTACATTTACATTTACAATTAAGTCATTTAGCAGACGCTCTTATCCAAGCGACTTACAGATTGGTGCATTCACTTATGATATCCAGTGGAACAACCACTTTACAATAGTGCATTACTCTTTAAGGGGGGGGGGTTGAAAGGATTACTTTATCCTATCCTAGGTATTCCTTAAAGAGGTGGGGTTTCAGGTGTCTCCGGAAGGTGGTGATTGACTCCGCTGACCTGGCGTCGTGGGGGAGTTTGTTCACCATTGGGGTGCAGAGCAGCGAACAGTTTTGACTGGGTGAGCGGGAACTGACTTCCTCAGAGGTAGGAGGCGAGCAGGCCAGAGGTGGAATGAACGCAGTGCCCTTGTTGGGTGTAGGCCTACTTGTGCACTGTAACCCCCCAGGACTGTCTTGATCTTGTGTTCGCAGGATTTCTGTACACATTTGTTTTAGAGGGGTCCCAGAATCACATGTTAGACTGCTCAAATGTCTTTCGGCCCTTATCTAAAAACATCTGTAGATGTGGATGTCACAAGACGCTCATTGACTCTCCCAACAGCCCCTCGGGTGCATTTGGGGGACAACCACTAGTAAGAACAGAGTTTTAATACAATTATTAAATCACAAAAGCCATACAATATGCAAGTTGTTAAGCTAAAGCACTAGAGGGGAACAATTGACACACACACATACATAATATATATGTATGTTATATGACATCATAAGTGTTCAATTCCCCTCTAATTTTCATCTAAGTATATTTGTGTGTGTACATGTTGTATGTGTGTGTGTACATGTTGTATGTGTGTGTGTGTTTGGGGTTTTAGGCTGGGTTTCTGTACAGCACTTTGAGGTATCGGCTGATGTAAGAAGGGCTATATAAATAAATGTTATTTGATTTTAAGCTATTTTGACTCTGTACTGTTTAAGAGGTTTCATACAAAAATAAGTTGTGTGACAATTTATTTATGTGTGGATTCTAAAAGCTTGTGTCTGTCTCTCTGTCTATCTTTCACCCCAGTCTGCAGGGCAGTATGTTAGCAGCAGCAGCAGTGCCCCTGGTGGCGTGGTGGAGAGCTTGCAGCCTCAGGGTTTGGGCCATGCTGAGGATGCTGCAGAGCATGAGTTCACGAAAGCAGTACTGAAGACCAGCCTGCAGGGCGGCGACAGAGAGATATCAGGGGTGCCGGGGCTACGCACATGTACCAGGTCACGGCCAGGCCGAGGGGGTGAGGGAGATCACACACGGGCAGGTATACGTGGTCCGATGAAGCAGATGATAAACTACAGGACTGTTTTGCTAACACAGACTGGGAATATGTTCTGTGATTCATCCGATGGCATTGAGGAGTACACCACATCAGTCATTGGCTTCATCAATAAGTGCATTGAGGACATCGTCCCCACAGTACARACCCCAACCAGCAGCCATGGATTACAGGCAGCATCTGCACTGAGCTAAAGGCTAGAGCTGCCGCTTTAAAGGAGCGGGACTCTAACCCGGAAGCTTATAAGAAATCCCGCTATGCCCTTCGACAAAAAGCAACCATTCATGAGACTCCGGCTGCCCGACAAACCGCTTTTACGCCAGCCCAGCTCTAACACATTGGGTTAATCTAATCATGGGTTGGGTTTTGGAAAACAGTGTAGTGCTGGGCTGAAACAAAAGCCTTGTCACTCTGTAACTTTCCAGGTTTAAAACCCAGAAATCATGTTTAGTCATGATAAGATAACCAGATTCAAGATAACCAGTGAATACTCAAGAT
>NW_019943426.1:142224-151039 GCF_002910315.2 Salvelinus sp. IW2-2015 | reverse complement strand
TATGCCTTAATCTCTTCTGTGTGTGTGTGTGTGTGTGTGCTGTGTGGTGTGTGTGTTGTTGTGTGTGTGTGTGTGTGTGTGGTGTGTGTGTGTGTGTGTTGTTTTGTGGGTGTGTGTTTGTGTGTGTGTTGTGTGTGGTGTGTGTGTGTGTGTGTGTGTGTGTGTATGTGTGTGTATGTATGTGTAGTGAGGCGGACTCTAAGAGCGTCTGACTCCTGAGAAGCCCTACCCCTTGGATTTGCCGACGCCCCCGCGGTGCCAATGTGACATCATCGCCCCCATGGAGCGCCATGGAACAGCACCCTGAACGCCTTCGTGGCGCCATGTCGCGCTTCTGCCTTCACCTCCGCCCCGTCCCCAGAAACCCCCAGTCAATCGTAGCCTTGTTAGTACTTCTGTTGACCGGAGGCGAATCACGCGCTAGCTTCATGCGTCTGTGGTTATAATGGCGTCTATTTTGAAGCCCCTCAGGGAAGGAAGGGAAAAAATAGAGACAAGGGAGAGTGAAATGTTTTGTGGGAAAAGGAAGGTGGTTTAATGAGAATGAATTACGAACGAATCTCAAAATGTGACTTCTTCAATATGCCTCATGGCTTGGTTGGAGACAGATTCATCAATTGAGGATGATAAGAATTTATATTTGTAGTTTATTTAACTGTTACAGCCTATAGATATGAACAAAACAAAGTGAGATAGTTGTTGCTTTCTGCATTTCTACCTACCTCAGTAGCCACTAACTTGATGTGTTTCTACCTACCTACAGTAGCCTATAACTTGCTGCGTTTCTACTACCTACAGTAGGCCTATAACTTTATGTTTTTCTACCTACCTACAGTAGGCCTATAACTTGCTGCGTTTCTAACCTACCAGCAGAGCCTATAACTTGCTGGCTTTCTACCTACCACAGTAGGCCTATAAACTTGCTGCGTTTTACCTACCTACAGAGGCCCATAACTTGCGCGTTCTCACTACCTCACTACAGTAAGCCTATAACTTTTATTCAAGCTTCAGTGTTTTAAGACAGAATCAAGTTTCACTAATTCCTCTCACAGTAAAAATGGGTCTGACCTTGACAACAGCATTGGAACAGGAAGTCTAAAGAGACCATCACGTTCAATAATTACATACACTGCTTTGTAGTCTAATGGACAACAACTGTCACAATAAGCTTCTCATCATTTTTCCCAGTAACACATTTACAGCAACAACCTGGGAATAGTTACAAGGAAGAGGAAATGAGCCAATGGAAACTGTGAGGATGGGTGGCCATGATGTTATGAGAATTTATCCAGGACACCAGGGGTTAACACCCCTACTCTTATGATAAGTCCATGGGATCTTAGTGACCACAGAGAGTCAGGACAACCGTATAAACATCCCAACCTGAAAGACGGACCCTACACAGCAATGTCCCAATCACTGCCCTGGGGTCAAACAAAATATGATCAGAGGAAAGCCTCCTACTGGCCCTCCAACACCTCTTCCAGCAGCATCTGGTCTCCCATCCAGGGACTGACCAGGACCAACCCTGCTTAGCTTCAGAAGCAAAACCAGCAGTGGTATAGGGTGGTAGCTTGCTGAACCTATAGGGGGTAACCTCCAGAACAGGTTGGAGTGAACCTATAGGAGGTAGCTCTCCAGGAACAGGTTGGAGTTAACCTATAGGAGGTAGCTCTCCAGAACAGGGTTGGAGTTAACCTATAGGACCAGGTAGTCTCCAGACAGGGTTGGAGTGAACCTATTAGGGTATCTCTCCAGGAACAGGGTGCGAGTTAACCTATAGGAGGGTAACTCTCCAGGACAGGGTTGGAGTGAACTATAGAGAGGGTAGCCTCTCCAGAACAGGGTTGGAAGTGAACCTATAGGAGGGTATACTCTCCAGAACAGGGTTGGAGTGACATGAGAAGCTCTTCAGACAGTTGTGAACCTATCCAGAACAGCTCTCTATAGCTGAGGGCTAACTCATCTCTGCTCGTTAGGCCTATAACTTGCTGCGTTTCTACCTACCTACAGTAGGCCTATAACTTGCTGCGTTTCTACCTACCTACAGTAGGCCTATAACTTGCTGCGTTACTACCTCACTACAGTAGGCCTATAACTTTTTATTCAAGCTTCAGTGTTTAAAGACAGAATCAAGTTTCACTAATTTCCTCTCACAGTAAAAATGGGGTCATGACCTTTGACAACAGCATTGGAACAGGAAGTCTAAAGACTGACCATCACGATTCAATAATTACATACACTGCTTTTGTAGTCTAATGGACAACAACTGTCACAATAAGCTTCTCAATCATTTTTCCCAGGTAACACATTTACAGCAACAACCTGGGGAATAGTTACAAGGAAGAGGAATGAGCCAATTGGAAGCTGGGGAGGATTGGGTGGCCATGATGTTATGAGGAATTTATCCAGGACACCAGGGGTTAACACCCCTACTCTTATGATAAGTGCCATGGGATCTTTAGTGACCACAGAGAGTCAGGACAACCGTATAACATCCCAACCTGAAAGACGGCACCCTACACAGGGCAATGTCCCCAATCACTGCCCTGGGGTCAAACAAAATATGATCAGAGGAAAGTGCCTCCTACTGGCCCTCCAACACCTCTTCCAGCAGCATCTGGTCTCCCATCCAGGGACTGACCAGGACCAACCCTGCTTAGCTTCAGAAGCAAACCAGCAGTGGTATATAGGGTGGTATGCTTCTGAACCTATAGGAGGGTAACTCTCCAGAACAGGGTTGGAGTGAACCTATAGGAGGGTAGCTCTCCAGGAACAGGGTTGGAGTTAAACCTATAGGAGGGTAGCTCTCCAGAACAGGGTTGGAGTTAAACCTATAGGAGGGTAGCTCTCCAGAACAGGGTTGGAGTTAAACCTATAGGAGGGTAGCTCTCCAGAACAGGGTTGGGGGGAACCTATAGGAAGGTAGCGGACCAACACGGCAGTGGGATGCAGGGTGGTATGCTGCTGGCTTAGAGTATTTTCTTTCTCATAGTTTTTAATGAGAAACTAGTGATCTACATGTGTCATACATGTGTACATGCATCAGATCAGAATATCTCATTCATTAGATGTGTGTTTTTGGTGTGTATTTATTTTTTTTTTTATTTTTTTTACAGATATCCTACAGTACCTTTTTTTTCTGACATATTTCTCATCAACTTTCTCTCTCTCTGGTCATACCTTTTGCTCCAGAGTTTTTACCGGTTACATTGACAGAGGAAAAAACCAGACTGGCCATATTATAGTACAGACAGTACTAGCCTCCACCTAGACCACGCCCATCTGAACTATGTCACTTATGTGTTATATTGTTTCTTAATGGGTTAGAGTTGAAATTAAATCTCATGAGGGGTTTCATTGATGTTGTATTACGTTTGTTTCTTCTTCGTTTTAACAAATTTGTTTTTACTTAACTGGGTTGTTGTTTAATTTATACCCCCCCCCCCCCCCAAATATTCAAACCCTTTACCACGTGGAAAAAGTACCCAATTATCATACTTTGAGTAAAAGTAAAGATACCTTAATTAATATAAAATGTCTCAAGTAAAAGTAAAGTACTACTTTTACTACTTTTTAGTAAAATACTACTTGAGTAAAAGTCTACAAGTATTTGGGTTTTAAACATACTTAAGTATCAAAAGTAAAAGTATAAATCATTTCAAATTTCTTATATTAAGCAACCCAGACGGCACCATTTTTTAAATTTATTTACGGATAACCAGGGTCACACTCCAACACTCAAGACATAAATTACAAACAAAACATTTGTGTTGAGTGAATCTGCCAGATAAGAGGCAGTAGGGATGACCAGGGATGTTCTCTTGATAAGTGTGTGAATTGGACCATTCCTGCCCTGCTAAGCATTCAAAATGTAACGAGTACTTTTGGGTGAAAAGTGAATATAGTGAAGTAAAAGTTGTCAAAAATAGTAAAGTACAGATACCCCCCCATAAAACCACTTCAGTAAAAATACTTTAAAGTACTACTTAAATACTTTACACCAGTGACGGTATAGTATGTGATTAACTGGATAGAGAATCCATCAACCCTGTTAACCTGTCAGAGCTACATTGTACGTGTTAACTCTGAGAGCTTCAGGTCTCAGACACTATCCCAGATCACTCGAGGCTCATGGGACTTTGGTGACAAAATGGATGGCACTGTGATAGACTGCATCCAATTTGCTGAGTAGAGTGTTGGAGGCTATTTTGTAAATGACATCGCCGAAGTCAAGGATCGGTAGAATAGCCTGTTTTACGAGGGTATGTTTGGTAGCATGAATGAAGGAGGCTTTGTTGCGAAGTAGAAGGCTGATTCTAGATTTAARTTTGGATTGGAMATGTTTYATGTGAGTCTGGAAGGAGAGTTTACAGTCTAACCAGACACCTAGGTATTTGTAGATGTCCATATATTCTAAGTCAGAACCGACCAGAGTAGTGATGCTGGACGGGCGGGCAGGTGTGGGCAGCGATCGGATGAAGAGCATGCATTTAGTTTTACTTGCATTTAAGAGCCGTTGGAGGCCACGGAAGGAGTGTTGTATGGCATTGAAGCTCATCTGGAGGTTTGTTAACACAGTGTCCAAAGAAGGGCCAGAAGTATACAGAATGGTGTCGTCTGCGTAGAGGTGGATCAGAGAATCATCAGCAACAAGAGTGACATCATTGATGTATACAGAGAAAAGAGTCGGTCCGAGAATTGAACCCTGTGGCACCCCCATAGAGACTGCCAGAGGTCCGGACAACAGGCCCTCCGATTTGACACACTGAACTCTGTCTGAGAAGTAGTTGGTGAACCAGGCGAGGCAGTCATTTGAGAAACCAAGGCTGTTGAGTCTGCCGATAAGAATGTGGTGATTGACAGTGTCGAAAGCCTTAGCCAGGTCGATGACTACAGCTGCACAGTATTGTCTCTTATCGATGGAGGTTATGATATCGTTTAGGACCTTGAGAGTGGCTGAGGTGCACCCATGACCAGCTCGGAATCCAGATTGCATAGCGGAGAAGGTACAGTGGAATTCGAAATGGTAGGTGATCTATTTGTTAACTTGGCTTTTGAAGTATTTAGAAAGGCAGGGCAGGATGGATATAGGTCTGTAACCATTTGGGTCTAGAGTGTCTCCCTCTCAAGGGGATGACCGCGGCAGCTTCCCAATCTTTGGGGATCTCAGACGATACGAAAGAGAGGTTGAACAGGCTAGTAACAGGGGTTGCAACAATTGTGGCTGATAATTTTTAGTAAGAGAGGGTCCAGATTGTCTAGCCCGGCTGATTTGTAGGGGTCCAGATTTTGCAGCTCTTTCAGAATATCAGCTATCTGGATTTGGGTGAAGGAGAAATGGGGGAGGCTTGGGCAAGTTGCTGTGGGGGGTGCAGGGCTGTTGACCAGGGTAGGGGTAGCCAGGTGGAAAGCATAGCCAGCCGTAGAAAAATGCATATTTAAATGCTCAATTATCGTAGATTTATCAGTGGTGACAGTGTTTCCTAGCCTCAGTGCAGTGGGCAGCTGGGAGGAGGTGCTCTTATTCTCCATTGACTTTGCAGTGTCCCAAAACGTTTTGGACTTTGTGCTGAAGGATGCAAATTTCTATTTGAAAAAGCTAGCCTMTGCTTTCCTAACTGACTGTGTATATCGGTTCTAATGCGTACTATTTCCTTTTTTTCTATTTCGCTGTTTCTTACTTTTTAACTCTGCGTTGTTTGGAAACAGCTCGTACTGTAACTAAGCATTTCACGGTAAAGTCTACACGTGTTGTATTCGGAGCATGTGACAAATACAATGTGATATGACTTCCTTTGTGCTGTAGCCTACATGACTATGCGTAATTCATTTGTTGATATAAGACCAGTAAAACCGGACTGTCATGACTTGCACATTGAAGGTGACCGATAGGTTTTGTTAAGCTGATAGATACACAAGTGATATTCGATGCGCCATTGTTGTATTGCCTATTTCATTCTAAGGACGAAATCAGCATTTATTTTTTGTTTGGAAGAAGAGGTTGAGTTAGGGTTGTTGCTGGTTAAACAGAGGGGATAAATAAATATCTAAAGCAAATTTGGCTGCGAACCTATTTGTCCTGCAGATGGCGCCGTGGATAAAAGGAAAAATAGATAACAATACTAAATGACTTCCTTGTGTTGATTCTGCACACGTTACAAAAGTAGGCGTGTTAATATTGAACCAATCCAGTTGATACTAACAAATCGTTATATAAGTGCAGAACAACGGTAATTCACTAACCGTTTTCTTTAGCAACTCATACAAGCCGACTTTTACGTCTTGCACCTTTTTGCGGTCGAGTCTACAATCATGGCCAAGGACATGACACTTCTCTGGGGCTCCGGCTCTCCTCCGTGCTGGCGTGTCATGATCGCTCTGGAGGAAAAGCAACTGCAGGGATACGATCAGAAACTTCTGTCCTTCGAGAAAGCAGAGCACAAGTCTAAAGAAGTCCTGGACATCAATCCCAGAGGACAGGTAGTGTTTGGCTTTTATTATATCTTCTTAGACAATGAACGATACGTTTTTTAAAGAGTAGCCTACAACCGCACACCTATTCTATTGTTTTGCCACTTGGCAAGTCCCTACACAGAAATCATACATTGATTTGTGTTGTGGTTTGCGGTGTTCGCTGTGCTGCAGTTGCCCATTTTCTTCTGCAGTCGCTATAATGTGGCAGAGTTTTGTGTTGTATGTGTAACGGATGTGAAATGGCTAGCTAGCTAGCTAGTTAGCGGTGGTGCGAGCTAGCAGCCTTTCAGTCGGTTGTCTGACACCTAGAAGTAGTGGTTCCCATTGCTTTGCAAGGGCCTCGGCTTTTGTGGAGCGATGGGTAACGATGCTTCGTGGGTGACTGTTGTTGATGTGTGCAGAGGGTCCCTGGTTCGCGCCCGGGTCGGGGCGAGGGGCGGACGTAAAGTTATACTGTTACATATGCGTACAACCGTTGTCTAGACTTTTGGAGCACACACACCTATTGCATAACTATTATGTGAGAAGTGCATTGTCATGCTTACCTCAGCGTTTTGTTTTCTCCCTCCCAGCTCCCTGCTTTCAAACACGGAGACAACATACTCAACGAGTCATATGCAGCATGCATGTACCTGGAGGTAAGATCTGGGTCTGACTTTTAGCTCTGGTCCTGGTCGTTAATAACTKGTTTTACTAATAGTAGAGAAACTCCCTGGACCAGAGCGAGGTCTAACTAGCCTAATTTGAATTTTAAGGTATAATTCTCTCATTATTTCAACAAAGCTGTGTCATATTTTCATTTTACAATCCAACTTGTGTAAGTTTTAATTATATTTTATTTAAAGGGACACTTCAAAATGTTTCAACTTCATATGAATCTCCAACYTGTGAGAATGYAGCYTTTCTATGATTTGTAGTAAAAAATAAAAATCTGGAGGAAGATTGCTGTGCATTGTGTGATTTTTAATCAATTATGAGTAGGCATTGTCTACTAATTGGTCAATGATGGCATTGGAAACGCATTCCTAAAAAAGAAAAAAATCTTTCTGTAACATAGAAACATGCCATTTTTACATGTTGGGGTGGTGCTGATGGAATATGAAGTAGGATGTCACTATTAAGCAAGGGCTACTGTTAGGGATACCCCCCCCAACCCTTTGAACTACAATAATGAACAACACTACTGACATTTGATGGCACCCGTGACATTTGAGTCCTAGCATTGTATACACTACAAGACCATCTGACATCAAGTAATACACATTTCACCAGGCACCAGGCACCCCTTATCGCTGGTCCTCTCTAGGTTTCTTCTTAGGTTTGGCCTTTCTAGGGAGTTTTTCCTCGCCGCCGTGCTTCTACACCTGCATTGCTTGCTGTTTGGGTTTAGGCTGGGTTTCTGTACAGCACTTGAGATATTAGCTGATGTACGAAGGGCTATATAAAATAAACTTGATTTGATGTTACTATTCATGTTTTATTGATTTTTTTTGTAGAATTCAATGAGCTCACGACAGTGATACTTTAATATAAAGTACGTTCAATATATCAGCTCATCAAATGTAGTGTACTGCTCAGCTGGTATTGGCCCCACTAGGTGTCGCTATGCACTGCACAGTAAGGTTGACTGTTATTCTGAGTTGACCCCCAGTTCAATGTTCTCTCTTCTCTCTCTCCCCTGACAGAGCCGATTCAGGTCCCAGGGACCCCAGTTGATTCCTGAGGGCCAAGTAGAGCAGGCCCTGATGTCACAGCGCATGTTGAGATCCTCAACCTCAGTGACAAACTCAGTAAGACACACACACACACACTTTCCTTGTGACAACAGGATAATGATGCCTCTGGGCGACAATGGTGCTGCGTTGGCTGTTATTCAGATGCTCGCCCCCAGAGTAAAGCTCTCTTTAAAAGCTGATGTCTTAACAAGCATTGTTGCAACGGAGCCATTTTCCAACAGGGCTGTTACCTGACTGATGCCGTGGCCTGTGTCTCAAATGGCACGCTGTGCACTTCTTTTAAATAGAGCCCTGGTCTAAAGTAGTGTACTAATATAGGGAATAGGGCTCTGGTCTAAAGTAGTGCACTATAATAGGGCTCTGGTCTAAAGTAGTGCACTATATAGGGCTCTGGTCTAAAGTAGTGTACTATATAGGCTCTGGTCTAAAGTAGTGTACTATAGGAGGGCTCCATTTGGGGACGCAACAATTCTTTAAACATTTCTTAAAGGACACAGTCAGCAATAGTTAAAATAAATAAGCCTCCCACGTGTGTTTACAACAGGGTAGTGAGTGCTCAAACCAAAGTGATCTGTCCAATCACATGCTGGCTGATTTTCCCT
>NW_019943426.1:135130-142048 GCF_002910315.2 Salvelinus sp. IW2-2015 | reverse complement strand
GCCAGAGGGAGGGGTATTACGGCCTTGATACATGCTTTAGCGTGGAGTGTTGGCCTAGACAACATTTTGAAGGACGTGTGAATGGACACCGATGTCTTTTCATCTGTGATTCACTATATAATATTCTCTCATACAGGTCTCCCACGTGCCCCGCACCCCCCCCAGCCATCCAACACGTGCCATGTGTTGTCTTAATCAACCTCCTGCCCCCCCCCCACGTGTCTCTTCATTCTATCGAGGGGCCATATGATGAGGATGCCTATTACCACTTTGTTTTTGCGTTTGTCTCCCAGGCAACGTCATCTACTACAACTACCGTGTCCCCGAGGGGGAGAGACATGACTCGGCTATCAAGAGGAACAAGGAGAACCTGGCCACTGAAATCAAGCTGTGGGAGGGATACTTTCAGAAAGTGTGTATACACACACACACGCACACACTTGCAAACATTTTATATATATATTTATTATTATAATATTTTTTTTTCAAATCCATTTCGGAATACTGGCTGTCCAAACAGCAATCTTCACAAGACATAAATCGGATTTGTGTGTGCGTGTACACATAATTTTGCTGACACGGCTACGCTGGTCGGGCTGGCTACGCTGGTCGGGCTGGCTA
This sequence comes from Salvelinus sp. IW2-2015, assembly GCF_002910315.2. Classification (NCBI taxonomy): domain Eukaryota; kingdom Metazoa; phylum Chordata; class Actinopteri; order Salmoniformes; family Salmonidae; genus Salvelinus; species Salvelinus sp. IW2-2015. Next base: position 141,427 of record NW_019943426.1, on the reverse strand, counting down.
CGCTGGTCGGGCTGGCTACGCTGGTCGGGCTGGCTACGCTGGTCGGGCTAGCTGCGGCGGTCGGGCTAGCTGCGGCGGTCGGGCTAGCTAGGTAGCAGTTTGGCATTTCTAGCACATACACTTATTTGTTTTGTAAACAATTTAACAAGCTACTTAGCAACCACATGTTCTTGTCAACCGAGTAGCTAGCTAGAGAGCAAAAACATTTTCCCCCAAGTGGCTTTTAAATTCCGAGTCCCATGTGACCAGGAATCAGATTTGTGTCTTGCAATATCTGCTTTGCTGTGTGTTTTGGCTGTTCAGACTGCAGGGAAAACAACACATATTTTTTGAATCAGATATGTAAAAATAGGATTTGAGTCACATCAAACTGCCAGTGTGAACAAGGCTTAATAAATTTGCTTGTTTCCAGATGGCGGTGGGTTCTTACCTGGCAGGAAAACCCTTCTCATTGGCTGACGTTATTGTCTTCCCTGTGATTGCCTACGCCTTCCGCTTTGGGTAAGCGTTTCACCCGTGTTGTATCAGTGGGATCACAGAAGGGATGTGTGGACATATGGATCAATGAATGAGTATGTTCCTCCCACTTGCAAAGATGGATGGGTGAATGATTTATTTATTTTTTGCGACTTGTGTATCCTCTCCCTCCAGGCTGTCTACGGAGCGTTACCCCAAACTGGGAGCATACTACAATATGATGAAGGACAGACCCAGTGTTAAAGCTACCTGGCCCCCACACTGGCTGGAAAACCCTCAGGGAGGGGACGCTCTCAAGGAGTTCTGAGACTCACAGGAACACACAACACATCTTAAGGATGTTTAATAGGCACTTCCTCTATATCACTGTTGTAACCGCGGGAAACACATGTTGCTTTTAAATGCAGGTTTCCTCAGATGAGAATCAGTCAAGTAGTTTTGCACCAAGTGAACACCATTATTTTTTTTGCCTTGCCTTTCTGGGGGTTTTGTAACAAATGTTTTTTTTATTTTTATATATACACGTTTAACTGAAACATTAATCACAAAGTGTGTTTTTACGAACATGACTTTATAATAACAGTATGTCCTCCATATAATTTCTGTATTTTGTGTACAGACCCACATACCTGGTGTAGAATTAATAAAAAATCATACCAAACACTGCTACTAAATGTTGTATATATATATTCAAGGTAAAATCAAATGTAGTCTACATGAGTATACACATTGAGATGTTGGTAAAACGAACAGGGTTTCCATGCCGATAAGCTGTGAGGTCATGGTTGTTGCCCCTTTCCAGTGATCAGTGGTAATACTACTGAAGCGCCATCCACTCAGGCTTTTAACAATGTTTAATCGGTCGTCTTACTCTATATTTTTATTTTATTTCACCTTTATTTAACCAGGTAAGCTAGTTGAGAACAAGTTCTCATTTACAACTGTGACCTGGCCCAGATAAAGCAACGCAGTGTTACACGAACAATCGTTACACGTGGGATAAACAAACATACAGTCCATATAAGAAAATTAAAAGTCTATATACACTGTGTGCAAATGAGGTAAGTTAAGGCAATAAATAGGCCATAGTGGTGAAATAATTACACTTTAGCAATTAATCACTGCAATGATAGATGTGCAGAAGATGAATGTGGAGATACTGGGGTGCAAAGGAGCAAAAATACATAACAGGATGAGGTAGTTGCCTGGGCTATGTGCAGTAAGCTGCTCTGACAGCTGGTGCTTAACGTTAGTGAGGGAGATATGAGTCTCCAGCTAATGAAGGGGATGAGGGAAGGAATCTGACTTGTTCCTTAAGGGTTTGTAAGGTCTACGCTTGTTCTATTTGGTGCATGTGACATACAGTTTGATTTAGGGGAACGGTTAGCTAAATTGCTAAGTGGTTGCAAAGTAATTWAAAAAGTTAGTTGAGCAGTTTGCCAATTACCCTGCAATGTTGACTCTGGTATATTGTGCTGTAGAGAGACCTGTTCTACCTGAGTCAGCTGAAGTGGGGTGGCAAATACTAAGTAGGGTCTGTCTCCACTAAGTAGGGTCTCCACTAACAAAATGTGTGTAAATCTGGAGGGGGACAGCCTTCTGCTGGCTTTTCATTCCACTCTATAGTGCCCGATGCACTACACTGTATAGTACCAGGTCATTTAAAGCTGTGCTGTTGGAGGTGTATGACAAAGTCCCCCATCGCAAAACTACACATATTTGGAATTGAAAAGCATAAGCTAATGTCTGCTAGCATCGCTTGCTAAACCCCAGTTAACAGGGTTTATATCAGTGTGTTAAAGCACACGCAGTCTCTCAAACTCCATTCGATTGCATCCAAAATAGATACTCCTCTTCTAGATTGATAGATATATATATATATATATATATAGCCCTATATATAGATTTCATAGACTACCTCTTTCAGGGTATAGATTCAATGCAGTATTATATTCAATGCTTATATTTATCTAATTAAGGATTTATGCATAATAAGCTTCTAACTTATAGCCTCTGTCTCTCTGGCCTCTCTCCTTAAACAACACGTCTTAGCTCTTGGGGTCCCATGCAGGAAAATCTAGACTAGAATAGCTTGTTGATATACCAATAGACCTTCCGAAGAGGAACGCAAGCCTTTTTTTTTGCTGAATGTTGGGTATTTCGAAAGAAGATCGAACGCGCTAACGTGGTAGATAATAGTAGTTAACTCAGACCCATAACCATTCAGATGGTGGTAGACTATAGCAGTTATTAATTCAGACCCATACCATTCAGATGGTGGTAGAACTATAGCAGTTATTAACTCAGACCCATAGATGGTGGTAGACTATAGCAAGTTATTAACATTCAGACCCTAACATTCAGATGGTGGTAGACTATAGCAGTTATTAATTCAGACCCATTCAGATGGTGGTAGACTATCAGAGTTATTAATTCAGACCCATTCAGATGGTGAGACTATAGCAGTTATTAATTCAGACCCATTCAGATGGTGGTAGACTATAGGCAGTTATTAATTCAGACCCATCCAAATGGTGGTAGACTATAGCAGTTATTAATCAGACCATAACCATTCAGATGGTGGGTAGACTATAGGTGAGTTAGTTAATTAGACCAATAACATTCAGATGGTGGTAGACTATAGAGTTATTATTAGACCATAACCATTCAGATGGTGGTAGACTATAGCAGTTATTAATTCAGAACCATTCAGATGGTGGTAGACTATAGAGTTATTAATTCAGACCCATAACCATTCAGATGGTGGTAGACTACAGCAGTTATTAATTCAGACCATAACATTCAGATGGTGGTAAGACTAAGCGTTATTAATTAGACCATAACATTCAGGTGTGGGTAGACTATAGCAGTTATAAATCAGACCCATTCAGATGGTGGTAGACTATATAGCAGTTATTAATTCAGACCCATAACACTCAGATGGTGGTAGATAATAGCAGTTATTAATCAGACCATTCAGATGGTGGTAGACTATGTAGTTATTAATTCAGACCATAACCTTCAGATGGTGGTAGGCTATAGCAGTTATTTTCAGACCATTCAGATGGTGGTAGACCTAAACAGTTATTAATTCAGACCCAAACCATTCAAATGGTGGTAGGCTATAGCAGTTTATTAATTCAGACCATTCAGATGGTGGTAGACTATAGTAGTTATTGAATTCGACCATAACCATTCAGATGGTGGTAGGCCTATAGCAGTTATTAATTCAGACCATAACATTCAGATGGTGGTAGAACTATATGCGAGTTATTATTCAGACCCATAACATTCAGATGGTGGTAGACTATAGCAGTTATTAATTCAGACCATAACATTCAGATGGTGGTAGACTATAGCAGTTATTAAATCAAACCATTCAGATGGTGGTAGACTATAGCAGTTATTAATTCAGACCCATAACCTTTCAGATGGTGGTAGACTATAGCAGTTATTTAAATTCAGACCATACCACTCAGATGGTGGTAGATAATAGCAGTTATTATTCAGACCCATTAGATGGTGGTAAATATAGTAGTTATTAATTCAGACCATAACCATTCAGATGGTGGTAGGCTATAGCAGTTATTAATTCAGACCATAACATTCAGATGGTGGTAGACTTAAGCAGTTATTAATCAGACCCATTCAGATGGTGGTAGACTATCGATTATTAATTCAGACCATAACATTCAGATGGTGGTAGACTATAGCAGTTATAATTCAGACCCTACACATTCAGATGGTGGTAGACTATAGCAGTTATTAAATCAGACCCATTCAGATGGTGGTAGACTATAGCAGTTATTAATTCAGACCCATAACCATTCAGATGGTGGTAGACTATAGCAGTTATTATTCAGACCCATTCAGATGGTGGTAGACTAGCAGTTATTAATTCAGACCCATACCATTCAGATGGTGGTAGACTATAGCAGTTGTTATTAGACCCATAACCATTCAGATGGTGTTAGACTATAGCAGTTATTATTCAGACCCATTCAGATGGTGGTAGACCTATAGCAGTTATTAATTCAAGAACCATTCAGATGGTGGTGGACTATGCAGTTATTAATTCAGCCCATAACCATTCAGATGGTGGTAGACTATAGCAGTTATTAATTCAGACCCATATCAGATGGTGGTAGTAGCATTTTAATTCAGACCATAACATCAGATGGGTGAAGCATATAGATTATAATTTCAGACACCATCAACCTTTCAGATGGTGGTAGACTATAGCAGTTATTAATTCAGACCCATAACCATTCAGATGGTGGTAGACTAAATAGGCGTTATTAATTCAGACCCATACTTCAGATGGTGGTAGACTATAGAAGTTATTAATTCAGACCCATACATTCAGATGGTGGTAGCTATAGCAGTTATTAATTCAGACCCATAACCATCTAGAGGTGGTAGACTATAGCAGTTATTAATTCAGACCCATAACCATTCAGATGGTGCGTAGATATCAAGCAGTTATTAACAGACCCACTTCAGATGCGTGGTAGACTATAGTAGTTATTAATTCAGACCATAACCATTCAGATGGTGGTAGCCTATAGCAGTATTAATTCAGACCATTCAGATGGTGGTAGACTATAAGCAGTTATTATTCGACCATAACCATCAGATGGTGGTAGACTAGCAGTTATTATTCAGACCTCATTTCAGATGGTGGTAGACTATAGAAGTTATTAATTCAGACCAAACCATTCAGATGGTGGTAGCTATAGCAGTTATTAATTCAGACATAACCATTCAGTGGTGGTAGACTATAGCAGTTTATTAAATTCAGACCCATAACCATTCAGTGTGGTAGACTATAGCAGTTATTATTCAGACCCATACCCATTCAGATGGTGGTAGACTAAGCAGTTATTAAATCAGACCCCTTCAGATGGTGGTAGACTTATAGCAGTTATTAATTCAGACCATAACATTCAGATGGTGGTAGATATAGCAGTTATTAATTCAGACCCAAACACATCAGATGTGGTAGAAATAGCAGGTTATTAATCTCACCGACCATTCAAGATGTGGTAGACTATAGCAGTTATTATTCAGACCCATAACCATTCAATGGTGGTAGCTATAGCACTTATAATTCAGACCCATAACCATTCAGATGTGTCAGACTATAGCAGTTATTATCATCAGAGCCGCATCAGTGGGTAGAATAGCAGTTATTAATTAGACCCATAACCTTCAGATGGTGTAGACTATAGCAGTTATTAATCAGACCCATACATTCAGATGGTGTAGACTATAGCAGTTATTAAATCAGACCCATCCAGATGTGGTAGGACTTATACAGTTTATTAATTCAGACCCTAACCATTCAGATGGTGGTAGACTATAGCAGTTATTAATTCAACCCATTCAGATGGTGGTAGCATAGCAGTTATTAATTCAGACCATAACCATTCAGATGGTGGTAGACTATAGGCAGTTGTTAATTCAGACCAAACCATTCAGATGGTGGTAGACTATAGCAGTTATTAATTCAGACCTCACCATTCAGATGGTGGTAGACTATCAGCAGTTATTAATTCAGACTCCATTCAGATGGTGGTGGACTACAGCAGTTATTTTTCAGACCCATAACCATATCAGAGGGTGGTAGGACTATAGCAGTTATTAATTCAGACCCATAACCATTCAGATGGTGGTAGACTAAGCAATTGATAATTCAGACCACTAACCATTCAGATGGGTGGTAGACTATAGCAGTTATTAATTCAGACCAAACCATTCAGATGGTGGTCGACACTATAGCAGTTAATTAATTCAGACGCCTGAACCAGTTGCAGATGG
>NW_019943426.1:122517-135057 GCF_002910315.2 Salvelinus sp. IW2-2015 | reverse complement strand
CTTTCAGGATTCACTCGAGTTAGGATTGTTGTTTGATTGGGGCAGAGTACATTTGTCTGAGTTAGGCCATCTGAGAGAAACCCTGAAAAACCTATAAAAGCAGTACACCAATGTAGCCTTACTCCTCCGGGAGACAAAGTCAGCCAAAAATTACATCACGTTTCTCTAGGAATCTCTGAGTGTTAGTCAACCGTCCAACAAAGCACAGAGTAGTATTTGGACCGTTCTCGTGCTCTCGAGGAAGACCATAGTCAACGGTGACAGTAGTGGCTACAGGGCAGCACGTCACTACGGTTTTCCACCGACTGTTCCACCCGATCGGCAGGTGAAGTACGGTTTCAAACATGTTGACAGCACAGCCAGGTTTTTTCCACCCCCCTGCGCTCGATATGTGGCGATATGTAATTCCAGATTACACTATTTTTTCACACTATGAGGTACGCGGCCATGAAAAGCTTAGCAACGGGTGAGCCGCAAGAACGGGCAACAAAACAAAAAACTTGGTCACCCACATCGAAAGCTACAGATCGGGCTTTTTCTTTCGTTGGTTTCCTCCCCCCATACAAACTTAGGATTTTAGTTTTGAGCCTCAATACACACAGCGCGCGTTTGCAATCTGTATCGAAAAGCGTTAACATGCTCCAACAACTGGGTTTTGTGTCTGAGGTGTTTGCCCCTGCATTAACGTGATACGACAGGCGTGTTCCAGTTCCCGCCCAATATCCACAGAACTTCAACACAGCCATTGAAGAGCAGTGGTGACACGTTCCACAGGCCACAATCAACAGCCTGATAACTCTATGTGAAGGAGATTGTTTGTCTTGTTGCATGAGGCAAATCGGTGTTCAACCACAGATTACTGACTGGTTTTTCTGATCCACGACCCTACCTTTGTTCTTTATCTCTCATTCCCAGTCATGTGAAACCCATAGATTAGGCCTGATTGATTTATTTCAGTTGAACTGCATGTTCCTGTATTAAGAACTGTAACTCAGTAAAGTCTTTGAATTGGTGCGTTTATATTTTTTTCGAGTGTAGTATTACATATTTTGCTCATTGACTACTGTGGGCGTAGATTAGTATTCTCACTGTACTTGTGCATGTGACAATGAAAATTTGAAAAACCCTTACCTGGGGATGTTGGCGCCTCCATGTTTAATGACCCGGTCCAGGTCGGGCTGGGCGCCAACGGTGGCGTTGCCAATAGGAGATAGAAGGTTGCCCGTAGCAACAGGGCCTCAAGCAGGTACCGGCCCCCAGACTCCACCTCCTTCGTTGCACTCCACTGATAATCTTATTCATAGTTCTCTCCTCCCATGTACTGCTTGGCCTTCAGATAACCACTATGGACAGGACAGAGGTTAAGACCATTAATGTACTGCTTGGCCTTCAGGATAACCAGAACTCATGGACAGGACAAGGTTTTAAGGAACAGGGTTAATGTTACTGGCTTGGCCTTCAGAGTAACCAGAACTTGGACAGGGACAGCAGGTTAAGGACAGGGTTAATGTAGCTGCTTGCCTTTCAGGTAACCAGGGCTACTGGACAGGACGAGAGGTCTAGAGGTTAAGGACGCGTTAAGTACTGCTTGGCCTTCAGAAACCAGAACTATGGACAGGAACAGAGGGTTAAGAACAGGGTTATGTACTGCTTGGCCTTCAGGTAACCAGAACTATGGACAGACCAGAGGTTAGAGGTTAAGGACAGGTGTTAATGTACTGCTTTGGCCTTCAGATAACCAGAACTATGGACAGGGACAGAGTTTAAAGAGCTTAAGGACAGGTTAATGTACTGCTACTGGCCTTCAGATAACCAGAACTATGGACAGGACAGAGGGTTAAGGACAGGGTTAATGTACTGCTTGGCCTTCAGGTAACCAGGGCTATGAGACAGGACAGAGGTTAGAGGTTAAGGGACAGGGTTATGTACTGCGTTTGACTTCAGGTAACCAGGGCTCATGACAGGACAGAGGTTTAAGCGACAGTTAATGTACTGCTTTGACCTTCAGGTAACTCACGGCTTATGCGAGAGGGACAGCTAGAACATGGGGAAAGAGGGGACAGGGGTGACACTATTAGATCTTTCAAGAATTGTATCTATCCTCATTCTACTCTATCCACTCGGTCCTCAAACTTGGTCAAACCCCATTGGAACAAGAACGGCCTGAGGGGGAGGGACTGCTGGACCTTCTCCTCCAATAGGATTGACAACGCAGCCGGGAGATAGGATGCAATCGTGCGAATTGAATGATCCCCTAGTAGCTAGGCAGGCCTTTATCCAGAGCCAACATACAGAAGGTGAACATGCACACAAGTGACTTCTGACCTTCCTGTTGACTTCTGCGGCCTCGCCCTCGTTAGTCCTTGGCCTCGTCCTTCTTCTCCGCACTCTCTGAAGCGGCTGGCTGATTATGTCATCGGTGAAAAGCTCGACCCAGGTAGGACTTGATGAACCTGAGGGAGAGCGCATCAGCGGCGGCTCACGGTTCTGGAGGAGAGAGAGATGCGACAACAGGCGGAGACTTGTCACCTCGCTTTCAGAAGCCTATTCACATATTTTCTTTGAAAAAAATGCGAGGGGCCATTTTGTTATATTGACCCCCCTTACGAACAGGCCCAACTTTTTGCGCTGCCGGGGGATGAGTGGTAGTACGTGGTCGTGTGTAGATGTTGCTTGGGTGTCTATTTTAATAATCATTGAGAACTATACACCATCAAAAATGAATCCATTCATTAATTTCATTAGGCAAAATTATCACTTTTTTCAAAATGGTATTTTTCAAAAACAGAAGAGAATTACTTTTGTTGTTGATTAGGCCTATGTACGGGCGGTCCTGCAGCGTTATGCTGCCGCCATCCAATGAAAACTCAATAGTTCAGTTACTGACCAACACACAGCCAACATACATATATGTTTATAGATATAATCGGAATGATCAACAGAATAAAATTACACCCACATATTCTTACACACCAACTTGTGTCATGTTGGAACCGCTGTCATATAAAAAACATACATATTTAGAAACAGAGCCCAAGCCCATGCTTGTTATCCCGTTTAATCTCTGTTACCCCCACTCTGCTTGTTGTTCATCCCGTCTTCATCTCATGTCCTACCGCACCTCTGCTGTGTTATCCCCGGTTGGAATCTTTTCCTACCCCCACTCTGCTGTGTTTATTCCCCGTTTCCCTCTCTCTTCCCCTTACCCCCACTCTTGCGCTGTGTTATCCCCGTGTCTCTTCTTTCCTACCCCACTCTGCTGTGTCTATCCCCGCGTTCTTTCCTCCTCTATTCCTACCCCCACTCTGCTGTGTTATCCCCGTTTCAATCTCTGTCCGATACCCCACTCTGCTGTGTCTAATCCCCGTTTCATCTCTCTTTCCTACCCCCCTAATCCACGTGCATACAGCCTTACCACAACCATGCTGCAGACATGTTCTGATCAGGGCTAATGAATGAGCCAACTAGACATGGCATCCAGAAAGCATCCCCAAACTGTGCTCAATATCGGTGACATGCTGGTGAGGTCATGCCAGGCCATGGGAAGAACTGGGACTCCCATAAACACTAGCCTGGTCATGCCATCTACTCGTACAGTTGAACCTGTGATTCATCCGTGAAGACACATTTCTCAGTTGTGCCACGTCGGCCATGGAAGGAGTATTTGGTCCACTCGCAGTCACGTCTCGATGACAACTGCAGTCGATCAACGACTCACTGGGACTGACCGAGCCACGGCAGCCCCATTTCCGCTCCGCAGCCTGACTCTCGTCTGGCTCTCTCCATCGCTCGCGCCATTCACTGTCAGGCTTGTGTGTTAGTGCATTTACCACTGGTCAGGCTTATGTGTTTGGTATGCGTGCATTACCACTGTCAGGCTTGTTGGTGGTATGGTGCTATTACACTGTCAGGCTTTGTGTTTGTGGTATGGTGCATTTACACTGTTCAGCGCTTTGTGTTTGTAGGTGCATTACCACTGTTCAGGCTTTGTGTTTGGTATGGTGCATTACCACTGTCCAGGCTTTGTTTTGGTATGGTGCTTACACTGTCAGCTTTCGTGTTTTGGTATTGGTGCATTACCACTAAGCCTGACAGTCGGTTAATGCCCCAAAATTCAATTAAAATCCAGACCAAAAAAAAAGAAATGTCCCTTTTTCAGGAACCCGGTCTTTCAAAGATAATCAGTAAAAAATTCCAAATAACATTCACAGATCTTCATTCGTAAGGGTTTAAACACTGTTTCCATGCTGTTCATGAACCATAAACATTAAATGACATGAACCTGTGCAACTGTCGTTCAGACACTTAACAGCTTACAGACGGTAGGGCAATTAAGCGTCCACAGTTAGAAAACTGTATAGGACACTAAAGAGGCCTTTCTACTGACTCTAAAAAACACCAAAAGAAAGATGCCCAGGGTCCCTGCTCATCTGCGTGAACGTGCCTTTAGGCATGCTGCAGGAAGGATGAGCGACTGCAGATGTGGCAGCAGCAATAAATTGCAATTGTCCGTTACTGTGAGAACGCCTAACACAGCGCTACAGGGAGAAGGAGGACAGCTGATCGTCTTCGCAAGTGGCAGACCACGATTGTAACAACACCTGCTCAGGATCGGTACATCCGAACATTCACACCTGTGGGACCGGTTACAGGATGGCAACAAAACTGCCTGAGTTACACCAGGAACACACAATCCCTCCATCAGTGCTCAACTGTCCGCCAATAGGCTGAGAGAGGCTGGGACTGAGGCTCCTGCAGGCCCTGTCTGTAAGCAGGTCCTCACCAGGACATCACCAGCAACAACGTTAGGGGTACTATGGGCCACAAACGACAGTGCCAGACCAGACAGACTGGCAAAATGCTCTCACCGACGTGCCGCGGTTTTGCCTCACCAGGGGTGATGTCGGAGTCGATTTATCATGGGAAGAATGAGCGTTTTAACCGAGGGCCTTACTTCTGGATCACTTTGAAGTGGAGGGTCCGTTCATGGTCTGGGCGGTGTGTCACAGCAATCATCGACTGAGCTTGGTTTCATTGTCATGGGCAGTCTCACGCATGTCCGTTATACAGGGAAGACAGCCTCCCTCCCCTCATTGTGTACCCTATCCGTGCAGGCTCATCCTGACAATTGACCGCCAGCCATGACAATGCCACCAGCCATACTGCTCGGTCTGTGCGTGATGTCCTGCAGACAGGAATGTCGTGTTCTGCCATGGCAGCGAAGAGCCCGCGATCTCAATCCAATTGAGCACGTTCTGGACCTGCTTGGACGGAAAGGCGTGAGGGCCTAGGCCAATTCCCCCCAAAATGTCTTGGAACTTGCAGGTTCCTGGTGGAAGAGTGGGGTAACATCTCACGCAAAGAACTGGCAAATCTGAGTGCATAGTCGACATTGGAGGGGAGGAGGATGGAACCAACGTGCAAGGGTACTATATGCAGATAAGGGTGGCAAATGCCAAGAGGTGACGTACTTGATGTTACTCTTTGATTTTGACCCCCCCTTGTTCAGGGACACATTATTCATGTGTTGTCACATGTCTGTGGAACTTGTTCAGTTTTTGTCCTCAGTTGTTGAATTTGTTATGTTCATACAAATTTACACATGTTAAGTTCTGGCTGAAATAACGCAGTTGACAGGGAGAGGACGTTATTCTGTGTTTTTTCTGAGTTTTAGTTGTAAGATAGGACGGCATCTAGTTTCAGTAAGGGAGCAGCAGGAGAGGCTCGGACATCCTCTGCCTGTGTATTTGTCTTTGGCTTCTCCTTGGACTTCAGCAGTTTGAGTCGGATTTGCTTGCCTACGCAGCATATTCTGCTGGTTCTGGTTAAGGCCTCTTCAACATGATACACACTGCCGTGACATTCTACAGGAAACAAGACTAGTTCCTTAGTAACTTCTATTATCCTGTTGTGTGTGTCATGAGCTTTGGATAAATAGCTCTTGTGATCATGATCCCTTTGTTCCTCCAGACCTTCCTATCTTCTTGTTCGCAGTGTGTTGTGTGTGTAGTGCTGTGCTCTACAGGTTGCTGTACTCTTCTCGGACATCTTGTTGTCCGTGTGTGTGTGTGTGCGTGTGAGTGTGGTTGTTGGTGGTGTGTGTGTTGTGTGTGTGTACTTTCCATGTAGTTCTTGTTATTCAGTGTGTGTGGTGTGCTGTCGGTGTGTACATGTGTGTCCTTCCAGGCATTCGTTCTTGTTGTCCTCAGCTTCTCCAGGGCCTTTGCCCTCCTTGAACAGGGCCTTGATGTAGCGTGGGTTTATCTCTATAGCCCTGGTTACAGTCCTGCAACCACTCTGTCCACATCCATTGAACGGGACGTGGGATTTAACACAGACCTAGCTGAACCTGTGTTTACACCGCACCCACCATGAACACGCTGGGTACGCAACTGACACTGGTAACGCACTGTATCGGGTACATGCACCCTTACATGCAATACCTGGGTACAGTCACCAGCATGAACCCTGAGTACAGCAGCCCCTACAATGTAACCCTGGGTACAGACGCACTTATGAAACCCTGGGTACAGACCAATGAAACCTGGGTACGAGCACCACATTGTAAAACGCAATACCCTGGTACAGCGACCACATGAAAAACCCTGGGTAATTGTTCGCCACATTGAAACCAACCTGTGTAAGCACCACTGAAAACCCACCCTGGGTAACCAATGACCTGGTACAGCACTTCATGAACAAACCTGGGTACAGCACCACATGAAACCAACCCTGGGTCAATTGCACGCACATGAAAACCCACCCGAACCACCCTTACCACCCGGGTACAGCACACATGAAACCAAACCTGGGGTACAGCACTCATCGGAACGCACTGGTAAGCCACCACATGAACCCCTGGGGTACGCACCGAATGAAACCAAACCCCGGGTACCGTCCTGGACCCCTCTGCCCGGGGTATGTCCTGCATCACGTGGATTGGTCACAACCAATGTGTTGTAATGTTAAGCACAGGGAGCAGGGCAGACAGGGACCACAGGGCACAGGACAGGGACAGGACAGGGCATTACAGGACACGACAGGGACAGTACAGGGACAGACAGGGAACAAGCAGTACACGAACAGGAACAGACTACAGGGACATGAAGGGACAGACAGGAGAAGGGACAGGACAGCGGAACACAGAGGACAGACAGGGCAAAGGACACGGACAGGGACACACAGGGATCACAACACGGGACCACACAGGGAACACACAGGGGACAACAGGGACAGACAGGGACAGACAGGACAGGACAGGGAAGACACAGGGACACGACAAGGGAGACAGACGTAGGACAGACGGGACCAACAGGGACGGACACCAGGGACATGACAGGGACATCATCAGGGAACGACAGGACAGAGGGACACACAGGGACAGACGAGGGACACATCAGGGACAGACAGTGACACAGACTGGGACAGACAGGGAGGACAGACAACAGGTGAACTAGGGAACACTAGTTTGTCAGTGTAACCAGTGTTGTAATAATGTTAACATCAGGGAACATTTCTAGGTGTCCAGTGTAAAACAGTGTTGTCTGATGAACCTTCGATCTAGAAGACGTTGCCTGATTTTGTAATCGCGTGGTTGGAAATAATGAACACTCATTCCATTCCAGCTATTATTTGAGCCTGTTCCTCCCCTCACCTAGCCTCCTCTGCTATAAACCACACGAACATACAGAGCGTTCATAATGAATGGTTGCCTTACGTTGATAGTTGCCACTAACCGTGCTTGTTCGTAGGCAGCAGCTCTGTTGCTGGTAGAGGTGGACAGGTCTGTCTGGTTCTCTCTAGGACAATCAGACCGATGCGCTCTGTCTAACACTGGATGGCTGCTTCATATTCAGCCTGTGAGTACTGTTGTTGCCCTGGTTTAGCACTGTAGTGCATCGTTTGGTCCTGGGCCGGTTCCAGAGGACTCTACAGGATGCGAAAAGGAGAGAGACAAGAGTTAGTAGAGACAGAGCTAGTACCCTGGGCCGGGTCCCAGAGGACTTACCAGGATGTTGAGGGAGGAGACAGAGTTAGTAGCACCCTGGACCGGTCAGAGGACTCTACAGGATGGAAAGGAGGGAGAGCAGAGTTAGGTAGAACCTTAGTGTGACCATGACCTCGGGGCCTCCGATTCCTTCACTACATGCCACAGCCTCTCCCACCGCTTCATCAGTGACCGCCCATGCGGATTGCCTTTCCTTACTCAGTAACATTCCATGGCGCTGGCTCATATCCAACCTTAATTGATCCCACCTACATATAACCATTAACTTCTGGTGTAGCAACTATTTCAAATCACAACCCAACTGAAACCAGACTGTGGCCCTTCTCCTTTCCATGGGATACCTGATGTCTAACAATAATGTGTTCTGCATTCCCCTCTCTCCCTCAGTACCATACACAAGGATATTTCAAGTTTAGAAGTCAGAKCCCATCAGTGATAACGTCACAGAGAGCAGTAAGCTGAAGAACATATCATGAAAACTAATTTGTGCATTTGTAACGGATGTGAAATGGTTATCTAGTTAGCGGTGGTGCGCGCTAATAGCCTTTCAATCGGTGACGTCACTCGCTCTGAGACCTTGAAGTAGTGGTTCCCCTTGCTCTGCAAGGGCCGCGGCCTTTGTGGAGCGATGGGTAACGATGCTTCGTGGGTGACTGTTGTTGATGTGTGCAGAGGGTCCCTGGTTCGRGCCCGGGTCGGGGCGAGGGGACGGACTAAAGTTAAACTGTTACACATTAGCTACAACTTCACTACGCTAGCTAGCTAGAGGGAGTATTCAGCATGGAGTGTGTCAACTTGCTCTGTTAGCATCCCTGTCTTTCCTGTCATATGGATTGGTTTGACATATTCAGCCAGCGAGCAGYCACTAGCTAGCTAACGCGTTAACTAGCTAATTTGTGCACATATTGAATTTCATAAATACTGATTCAACKKCKKKAWTTTTTTTTTAGCTATATGTCAAATGAGGTAGTGGAGACTTGCTCATCAACAAAGTCAATATTAGCTACAGGTCTATAGTTTTTGGTAAGATTAAGTGATTACTTTGAGGATGAAAGGGGGTTCAGTGGACAATATCTGCTCGTTCCGTGGGTAAGAGAATGCTCCTACCACTGTCTCTCCCAAGCATCATCCACCAGTGTTTTGGCTTACTGCCCCAGACACCGCTCGTACTGCCCCAGACACCGCTCGTACTGCCCCAGACACCGCTCGTACTGGCCTCGGCTCCCTCAGTACCTCCCAGCCTTGAAGTATTGTGTGCCCTTTGGTTCTTTCTTAGCAGCGCGCGAACTCGGCCCAGGGAACCTCCTTGCACTCACACTCAAACGGACATCAAGTTACACCAGGCCGGACCAGGGAGAGACGAGACAGGCAAGTCGTGTACCTAGCACCCACTCTGGGGCCCGGGTCCAGCGCAGGACTCCTCACAACACAGGAAGTGGCCAAGGGAGGCGGACAGAGCTCTAGTGCAAGAGAAGGGAGGAACACCTACTATCAAGGTCTCGAGCGAGTGACGTCACCACCCGTGGGCCCGGGTCCCAGAGGACTCTACAGGATGGAAAGGGAGAGAGATCAGAAGTTAGTAGCACCCTGGCGATTGAGGAAGCGCACTAAGTAGGAAGTCTTTACACAGCGCGAGACGAACCAGGGGCTAACCAGGAGACATAGAAGTTAAGTTAGTCATACTGTTCACATCGCGCGCGTTACACAATGGGCTCACGAGAAGAGACTCTTAAGTATTGTCGAAGGAGAAGTAGAATTAGAGTACATCTGATGTTATGCATGGCATCTACTGCTCTCTGTGAGTTCATCACTGATGGGAGCTCTTGACTTTCTAACTTTGGTAGCTTGAAAATACCCGGTTCACATTGGACTCTAGTCAGTGTGATGGGTAGTGAGGAGAGAGGAGACGCAAGAGGTAGGTAGGTTGTGGAATGGCAGATCACATCATTTGGTAATTTGTAACGAGGCCGGTAGTAGGCGATACCCCAAGGTATCCATCTGACGGGTAGGGAGAATGAATGGGAGAAAGGCCTGGCCAACCAGCCTCCAGGATCTCCTCACTTAATCCACAGCTCTCCACTTATCAGTGACCGGCCCCACCATGCATTGCACTTGTTTTACTCAGTACATTCCATGGCCGCTCATATCCAACTTAATTGATCCCACCTATCATATAACATTAACGTTCTGGTGTACAACTATTCTCAAATCCATTACCAACTGAAACCAAATGTGGCCTTCTCCTTTCATGGATACCTGATGTCTTTCTAACAATTAATTGTCGTTCTGCATTCCGCGTCTCTCACCTCAGTACACCCGATTACTCAAGGATAATTTTCAAGTTTAGAAGTCAGACACCATCAGTGATTAACGTCAGCAGAGAGCAGTTAAGCCTGAAGAAATCTATGAAAACTAATTTGTGCATTTTGTATTCGGGATGTGATAATGGTTATCTAGTCTTATTGCGGGGTGGTCGCGACCGTATAACGCTTTGAAAATCATGGTGAACCCAGCAGTCAGCGTCGGCGGGCTTGAGGACTGTATTGATAGTTGTGTGGTGGGATGCCCCCTTGCTGCTGCAAAGCGAGAGAGCGGCTTATGTAGGAGGGCAGATGGGGTAGACGAGTGGTGACTTTGAGGCGGTGGATGTTGATAGGCAGTGTGTGGTGGCGTGAGCAGGGTCTGGTCTTGCGGCCTCAAGGTGGTACGGGCGAGACGGGTGACGGAAGCGTGGGAACGGTTTGAAAGGCACTGTTAGCGACTATAGGCTACAAGCAAACTCACTACGCTAGCTAGCCTAGAGGGAGAATTCGCGAGGCATAGGAGTGGTCAAGCTTGTCTCTTGTGAGGCTATCCCACTGTCTTCCTGTCATATGGACTCTGGTTTGAGCGCATTACTTTCTTCAGAACGAGCAAGACACTAAGCATAGCCTACTTGCTGTTACAGTTACTAGCTAGATTTGTGCAACATATATGATCTGTTCATAATATGATATGCTTCAACACCACAATTTGTTTTCTTGCTTCTTCTAGGCTTTGAGAGCTCAAATGAGGGCTAACGTGGGAGGACTTTGCTCATTTCACAAGCTCCAATTATTTACGCTTTACAGCGATCGTAGTTATGTTTCTTCTCGGTTAAATGGGATTATTATTTTTGTGATTATTTTGATGGACTGTAGGGCGGGGTCAGTGAAGAATGATCTGCTCGTTTGCGTGGGTAACGAGATCTATGGATTCCTACCCCATTGTCTCTCCAAGCATCATCAACACCAGTGTTTTGCATAGGTGCCCCAGAACACGCTCGTATAAGCCAGACACCGCCGTGGAACTGCCGCAGACACCGCTCGTACTGGCCCAGACATCCGCGATTACTGTCCCTAGACACTTGCCGTACTGACAACCAGACACGCTCGTTCCCACTGACCCACAGAACCGCTCGTAACTGCCCAGACACTGCTTGTTAGGCGACAGCATAACTTTCTAGGTGGTGATCTCGCGCTCGTTGAGTACAGTGCAGTCAGGAATTCACACAGTGAGTTAGTTCTTACCTTTCTCTGTTAATCAATACTGGTCATGTGTCATCTCAGTCCTGAAAGTTTACTGCCTCTCTCTTTAATAACTAATAAAGTTTGCAACTGGTTTCTGTAGTTCATCTAGTCGGGTGTACTGCCTTCTGCTGATTAATCAGTACAGGTTCAGTAGGGATGCTCGATCGAGTCTAGTTAAGTATAAATGTTCTCTGCTTCTGTTTTTACCCTCAATCCCTGCGTTCATGATCGTCATCCTGCGTCTTGTGTTACTGTCTTCTCTCGTTAATCATACATGGTTTCTGTGTCATCAAAGTCTGAACTGTCCTCTACCCCTGCCATCCATCCACAGGGCCTCGATCTGTCCTGCCGCTATCTACTCCATCCTAACATCCAATGGCCCAGCCTCGTACTGTCCCCCTACTTGGTTCCATCCTAACCATCCTTTCTTCCCATCCAGCTCTCGACTGTCCCCCTACTCCTCCTAACTGATCCATGCCAGCCGCTGACCTGTCCCGTCTACTGGGCCCATCCCTTTCTAACGATCAATCCCAGCCACCACACGCTGTCCCCCTACACCATCCCTAACATCCATTCCGCTACCTCTTCGCTATCGATCCATCCTGACTCAGCGCCCCCGTACTTCATCCTAACATTGACAATCCCATCCTGAACTGTCTCCCCGCTACCTCTTTTTCCATCCTAACTACATCCCGTCAAATTCCAGCGCTTAGATCCTGTACCCCTCCGCTTATACTCTCGGTTTCGCTAAACCTATTGATGTTCTGTCCATCCCAGCAATGACTCTGTGGTCCCTCCTACTGGTTTCTTCATTTCCTAACAATTTGTCCGAGTCCAGCGTTGAACTGGTGCACCCATAGCTACTCCATCTACACCATCCATCCAGCCTGATGCCCCCTAGCTCATCCTAACCATCCATCCAGCCTGAACTGTACCCCTAACTCCATCCCTAACATCCATCCTCCTGATCTTGTCCCTACTCCA
>NW_019943426.1:108491-122492 GCF_002910315.2 Salvelinus sp. IW2-2015 | reverse complement strand
TCCCTAACCATCCATCCAGCCTGACTGTCCCCCTACTCCATCCCTAACCATCCATCCAGCCTGACTGCTCAGTTGGAGAAGGCATCCCACTCAGATGGTGTAATCCCCCATGTCCAAGCGAGGGAGGGGCTAGCCAGGCTGAGTGGTTCTTAATAAACCTAAAGACACTAGGGAGGAGTGGGCTTCATGGTGCTGACTTGTGTAAACTTAGCCACCTGCTACCCTGCAGCCCTGACATTGAGTAAGTTTACATGCACACTAATAATTGAATATTAAACACTCTTATGGCAGTAGTAATTTAAACACCTCATCTTAAAATCAGCATCAGTTAATAATCCAAGTAAACATACGCTGATTAAAACACCTTTCTGAGCAATGTTTTGAATGATTAGGACAAGTAAACACCTTAATGGGCCTCCCTCTTTAGGGCGACTGGGCCTCACTCTTTAGGACAAGTAAACACCTTAATGGGCCTCCCTCTTTAGGGCGACTGGGCCTCACTCTTTAGGACAAGTAAACACCTTAATGGGCGTTCCAGTGGTGTGTCTGATCTGCGCATGTGCCAGAACCAGCCGAGTGGGCCTCCCTCTTTAGGGCGAGTGAGGTGAGTATGCATTTTAGTAAACATACACATTTTATCAAATCAAATAAGCTTCCCAAAAATAACATGGTCGCTGTGGTAGAACGTTTATTTTGATTGACGAAGTCCCGACAGGTTGCCTGATTTCAGTCCATGTAAAAAGGATTATTATGGAAATCGTTCTTGAAAACCACGCAAATGTTTTAATCAAACTATTATATTAATTTGACAATCRACAATAATGGTATGATTGTGTGACTTACTCATTGGCAGCTCACCTGGATAGCGAGACGTTAGGCTCATCACAGAATTCATTCAAATGAGGAGACTTTGAACTGTGGACTCATGTTGGGTGTAYCTAGCAGGTTACAAATGACCTCAAAATGGAGTGAGGCAGTGCATTGGAAGGTTTTCCATACAACACTGACTGTGGACTTGTCACATTGATTGGGTTATGTGAATGTGTACAAGCACGTAACACAACAAGATGTCAGAACTATGTAGCTAGCCTTAAATGCAGATTCAGGATCAGACTTTTTGTTCGACTGGCAAACCCTTCCCTGTCTGAACCAATTAAGATCTGTCCCCCCTTACCAACTATGGGAACAAGGGCAATCACAGAGACCAATCAARGAGCTACAATGAACAGGAGTTCTGACCATCCGTAGTGTGTGGTGATTGACTTGTTAGCTAACGAGTAAACGAAAGGAAAAGCAAGGTGACTCAATGCCTTCAGAAAATATTCACACCCCTTGACTTTTCCCACATTTTGTTGTTACACAGCCTGAATTTAAAAAAGGGATACAATTCAGATTGTTTTGGTCACTGGCCTACACACACAATACCCCATAATGTCAAAGTGAATTATGCTTTTTGAAATTGTTACAAATTAATTAAAAAAATTGAAAAATATGTCTTGAGTCAATAAGTATTCAACCGCTGAATAAGTTCAGGAGTAAAAATGTGCTCAACAAGTCATAATAAGTTGCATGGACTCACTGTGTGCAGTAATAGTGTTTAACAGGATTTTGAATGACTACATCTGTAAGGTGCCTCAGGTCCAGCAGTGAATTTCAAAACCGATTCAACCAAAGACCAGGGATGTTTTCCAATGTCTCGCAAAGAAGGGCACCTATTGGTAGATGGTAAAATAAAATAAAAAGCAGARATTGAATATCCCTTTGAGCATGGTGAAGTTATTAATTACACTTTGGATGGTGTATCAATACACCCAGTCACTACAAAGATACAGACGTCCTTCCTAACTCAGTTGCCAGAGAATCAGGAAACCGCTCAGGGATTTCACCATGAGGCCAATGGTGACTTTCAAATAGTTACAGAGTTTAATGGCTGTGATAGGAGAAAACTGAGGATGGATCAACAACATTGTAGTTACTACACAATACTAACCTACATGACAGAGTGAAAAGAAGGAAGCCTGTACAGAATAAAAAATATTCCAAAACATGTACCCTGTTTGCAACAAGGCACTAAAGCAATACTGTAAAAGATTTGGCAAAGTAATTAACTTTTTGCAGTTGTAAATGAGAACTTGTTCTCAACTGGCCTACCTGGTTAAATAAATATGAAAAAAAATAAAAAGTCCGGTTAGCTCAGTTGGTTAGAGCATTGTGCTGATAACGCGAAGCTCGCGGGTTTAATACCCGTATTAGCCAAGATCTATTTTGGGGCGGCAGGTAGCCTAGTGGTTAGAGAGTTGGACCGAAAGGTTGCGAGATCGAATCCCCGAGCTGACAAGGTAGAAATATGTTGTTCTGCACCTGAACAAGGCAGTTAACCCACTGTTCCTAGGCCGTCATTGTAAATAATTATTTGTTCTTAACTGACTTGCCTAGTTAAATATAGGTTCAATTAAACTCAAGGGGTATGAATACTTCTTGATGGCTCTATAGCGTTAGTAAAACATGTGCTTGGCTCGCAGTTCACCCAACTAACTAGTTWGCTACATATTTTGGTCATACCACGTTAAATATGACTTAGTATTACCCCTTTAGTTTACTAAATTTAAATTGTTATTTAGGCACATAGTTAACGTTAGTTAGCGTGCTTTTTACCATTCTAGCTAGCTACCTAGCTAGTTAGCGGCCATCTGCTAAATGTAGGTGGGATTCATTGACAGTCTGTCCTTGAATGTATTTCGGTACTGAACAAATTATGCTCAAGGAACAAGGATTTAGTGTTATAGCTAGTACCCGTCTGGGCAGGAAAACTGAAGTAAAGCAGAGTTATATCTAGGAGAGACAGAGATTCATACCATGTCCTCCAGCTCGCGACTAGCTCGGTTAGCTGCGCCGTCTTGGCCCTGGACGGGGCTCGCGCTGCCTTCTGGAGTTGTCCGTTCCCCATTCCGTTTCCCCGGTGAGTCCTTCGTCTTGCTGCGGTTCCACAGGTAAACAGCTCCTACACCCAGGACTATGGGGGTTCCGATCAGGAGGGCCAGCTGCCAGCGGGGGAGACTGCTCCCAGACTGCGGCTCAACGGGCTTTGAAGCGGCCATCATCCACCACGCAAGGAGAGCACACAACACTGCTTACACTACCGACTCCGTTATCGGCGAGGTCATAGCAGGAACAGTGGAATCTTGGGATACTGGCGGGCGCTGTGCAACTGCAACCGGGGCGGGGTACTCTGTACTTCCGGACTACACAGGACAACAACAACAAAACACCACTACAAAATGACATGCAGTGCAACGGCCCCATCTAGTGTACGTTGTATGTAATGGAGGCTGCAACAAATTCATATCAACAGACCTACCTTGACTATGAGAGACAGTATGTCTGTATTTGTTGTGCTGATAAAGATGGTCATTATTTAACACTAACATAAACTGTTCATGTTATTAACCTTTATTTTAAAAACATTTTATTTTTTATTTTTAAAATTTATTTCACCTTTATTTAACCAAGTAGGCAAGTTGAGAACAAGTTCTCATTTACAATTACAATTGCGACCTGGCCAAGATAAAGCAAAGCAGTTCGACACATACAACAACACAGAGTTACACATGGAGTAAAACAAACATACAGTCAATAATACAGTAGAAAAATAAGTCTATATACAATGTGAGCAAGTGAGGTGAGATAAGGGAGGTGAAGGCAAAAAAAGGCCATGGTGGCAAAGTAAATACAATATAGCAAGTAAAACACTGGAATGGTTGATTTGCAGTGGAAGAATGTGCAAATAGAGATAGAAATAATGGGGTGCGAAGGAGCAAAATAAATAAATAAATACAGTAGGGAAAGAGGTAGTTGTTTGGGCTAAATTATAGATGAGCTATGTACAGGTGCAGTAATCTATGAGCTGCTCTGACAGCTGGTGCTTAAAGCTAGTGAGGGAGATAAGTGTTTCCAGTTTCAGGGATTTTTGTTGTTCATTCCAGTCATTGGCAGCAGAGAACTGGAAGGAGAGGTGGCCAAAGGAAGAATTGGTTTTGGGGGTGACCAGAGAGATATACCTGCTAGAGCACGTGCTACAGGTGGGTGCTGCTATGGTCACCAGCGAGCTGAGATAAGGGGGGACATTTTAACAAGGTGTCATATTGAGACCAAAGCTGCGTTTGAATACCCATACTAACATACTGTATACTACATACTTAATGAGTATACACTATATACTATTTTTTCATTTTAGTATACTGTCAACAAAAGGTATCCTTTCAGTTGAGCGTATAGCTCTTCGCCTGTCTACTGGAAGTTGATACTGTTGCTGTGCAACCTCTTGCTAGCTAGTTAGCAAAACAAATGACTAGTTATACATTTTACAACTTCGGGTGTGTTCTTAAATTAAATCTGGAGTGCCAGAGCGCGCTCTTAAATTCAGAGCATTGTCAGATTGTCTGTTTGTAAATTCAGAGTTTCGCTCTCGGAGCGCACACTGGACAGGAGTAGGGTTGATTTGAGCGTTCTGACCTTACAATGGCAGTCAAGCACCCAAGCTAACGTRGGCTAGCTTGCTAGCTACTTCCAGACACAAATGAGACCACTGACCATTTGACTCCCCCTAGCAGAGCTGGTTAGGCAGTTTTCATGTTATCGAGAGCGTTGGTGACTGTAACTGTGCTCCTGGCAACAATTTTATTACGCTTTTTTGCTAAGTTTACTGACACCGGCC
Source organism: Salvelinus sp. IW2-2015 (assembly GCF_002910315.2). NCBI lineage: Eukaryota > Metazoa > Chordata > Actinopteri > Salmoniformes > Salmonidae > Salvelinus > Salvelinus sp. IW2-2015. The sequence goes on along the minus strand of NW_019943426.1, from coordinate 117,778 downwards.
ATATTCAACTGGTGTTGAGCGCTTTTAAATTCACAGTTATTCTGTGCTCTGGTAATGTCGGAGTAGATKGCCAGAGAGAATTTACGAAAGCACTCGAATGTCCATTGAGAARGCACAACAACGATACCCTTTAGCGAAGCTAAGAATGACGGGAATAATCAAGTCAATAAACTTTGGGTAGTTAGTTAGCCTAGTTAGTTAGTTAATATACTGGCAAGTGATAAGGGTTGCGTCAATCAAATCTGGTATCAGGATAAAATGTGATTCAGAGTCACCGAATATACTTTAAGTATTTTTATTAAACTCAAGCGATAAATGGTAAATGCAATTTTCGTATATACGGGTTCACTSTATCACCACGCAGGGTAAAGTGTAACAGTATAACTTTAGTACGTCCCCTCGCCCCGACCTKGGGCGCGAACCAGGGACCCTCTGCACACATCAACAACAGTCACCCACGAAGCGTCATTACCCATCGCTCCACAAAAGCCACGGRCCTTGCAGAGCAAGYGGAACCACTACTTCAGGGTCTCAAAGCGAGTGACGTCACCGATTGAAATGCTATTAGCGAGCACCACCYCRAACTAACTAGCCATTTCACATCCGTTACAAAAGCAGAGAACTAATTTATTCATACAGAGTTCTTCTTATATACTAAGACAGAGTTAGTTCCTGCTTCCGAGCTGGCCTGTCAGAGTAGAGGCTGAGCGTGGTCTAGACTCACTCAACCTATCGTTGGRGCACAGGCTGGTCCCAGCCCCTGGCGCTCCAACTGTCCGGCGCTGTTGCTGTGTAGATTACGCGCCCACACCCTAGAAACTGAGGTCAGACAGTTCTGCAACATTGTTGAGCTATTTACACCTGCATAGAAAACATACTGTTCCCGCTCAAGGTTATAACCACAGCTTCTCAGCAAACTATCTGGGGCAAAATGTTACTWCCAGCACACACACACAGACAGCCCCATTATAGGCCAAGCATATTTTCAACCTTCACACAAGTTTGATGTATAAGTAGCCAACTAACGTTAGGTAACGTTAGCTAGCTAACATACCGGTACATACTGCTGTAATGATATGCTATGTGGTTCATAAGGAAAGCGTAGCTAACAAATTGTCAGCCAACATAACGTGTWAGATAATTTATTTGAAAAGTCATTACTTTATTACTTTGCTCATCATTTTCTCAACATTTATCATAATTAGTTAACAGGTCTGATCGGATACAGGTGGGYGAGTATTACATAGTACCTGGTCTGATCGGATTCATGTGGGGGAGTATTAAATAGTACCTGGTCTGATCGGATACAGGTGGGGGAGTATTACATAGTACCTGGTCTGATCGGATACAGGTGGGGGGAGTAATACATAGTAACCTGGTCTGATACAGGTGGGGGAGTATACATAGTTGGTCTGATCGGATACAGGTGGGGGAGTATTCATAGTACCTTTCTGATGATACAGTGGGGAGTATTACATAGAACGTGGTCTGATACAGGACTGGGGAGTATTACATAGTACTTGGTCTGATCGGATACAGGTGGGGTATATACATAGTCCTGGTCTAATCGGATACAGGTGGGGGAGTATCATAGTATTGTCTGATCGAATACAGGTGGAGTATTACATAGTACCTGGTTCTGATATACAGGTGGGGGAGTATTAATAGTACCTGGTCTGATCGGATAAAGGTGGGGGAGTATTACATAGTATCTGGTCTGATCGGATAAAGGTGGGGGAGTATTACATAGTATCTGTTCTGATCGGATAAAGGTGGGGGAGTATTACATAGTATCTGGTCTGATCGGATAAAGGTGGGGGAATGCACCAAACCACATTTGAAGTCGGAAGTTTACATACACTTACGTTGGAGTCATTAAAACTAGTTTTTCAATCACGCCACACATTTCTTGTTAACAAACTATAATTTTGGCAGGTCAGTTAGGACATCTACTTTGTGCATGACACAAGCAATTTCTCCAAAATTGTTTACAGACAGATTTTTTCACTTATAATTAATTCACTGTATCACAATTCCAGTGGGTCAGAAGTTTACATACACTAAGTTGACTGTGCCTTTAAACAGCTTGGAAAATTCCAGAAAATTATGTCATGGCTTTAGATCTTTCTGATAGGCTAATTGACATMATTTGAGTCAATATGGGTAGTGTACCTGTGGATGTATTTCAAGGCCTACCTTCAAACTCAGTGCCTCTTTGCTTGACATCATGGGAAAATCAAAAGAAATCAGAAAATTGTAGACCTCCAAGGTCTGGTTCATCCTTAGGAGCAATTTCCAAACACCTGAAGGTACCACGTTCATCTGTACAAACAATAGTACGCAAGTATAAACACTATGGGACCACGCAGCCGCCATACCGCTCAGGAAGGAGACGCGTTCTGTCTCCTAGAGATGAACGTACTTCGGTGCGAAAAGTGCAAATCAATCCCAGAACAACAGCAAAGGACCTTGTGAAGATGCTGGAGGAAACGGGTATAAAAGTATCTATATCTACAGTAAAACGAGTCCTATATCGACATAACCTGAAAGGCCCCTCAGCAAGGAAGAAGCCACTGCTCCAAAATCGTCATAAAAAAGCCAGACTACGGTTTGCAACTGCACATGGGGACAAAGATTATACTTTTTTGCTAAATGTCCTCTGGCAGCATCATGTTGTGGGGGTGCTTTGCTGCAGGAGGGACTGGTGCACTTCACAAAATAGATTGCATCCTGAGAAAGGAAAATTATGTGGATATATTTAAGAAACATCTCAAGACATCAGTCAGGAAGTTTAAGCTTGGTCGCTAATGGGTCTTCCAAATGGACAATGACCCCAAGCATACTTCCAAAGTTGTGGCAAAATGGCTTAAGGACAACAAAGTCAAGGTATTGGAGTAGCCATCACAAAGCCCTGACCTCAATCCTATAGAAAATGTGTGGGCAGAACTTAAAAAGCGTGTGCGAGGAGGCCTACAAACCTGACTCAGTTACACCAGCTCTGTCAGGAGGAATGGGCCAAAATTCACCCAACTTTTTGTGGGAAGCTTGTGCAAGGCTACCCAAAACGTTTTACCCAAGTTAAACCATTTAAAGGCAATGCTACCAAATACTAATTGAGTGTATGTAAACTGACCCACTGGGAATGTGATGAAAGAAATAAAAGCTGAAATAAATCATTCTCTCTATTATTCTGACATTTCACATTCTTAAAATAAAGTGGTGATCCTAACTGATTTTAGACAGGGAATTTTTACTAGGATTAAATGTCAGGAATTGTGAAAAACTGAGTTGAAATGTATTTGGCTAAGGTATTTGTAAACTTCCGACTTCAACTGTAGCCATAGAAGCACAGTGACATATGCCTCAATGCAGTCATATTGGTGGCTTATTGGAGGAGTGGCTTTCAGTTTGTTATTTTTGGCCACCCATCCCATGAGAGTGAATGTCATTCCAGTTCATCTGAATATCATTCCAGAGCACTGCTTACTATGAATTCTATCTGATAGTGTTTAGTTAAAAAGTACAAATAATGTCCTGTTTGGAACACTGACAAGTAGAGAGTAAGGTGGACCTGGCTCCCCATTGAGTGGGCCCGGGCCCACCCAGGCCCACCCAGGCCCAGCCATGCCTAGGCGGCTGGGTCGACAAACTATTATTACCAGTTAAGTTAATATACCCTGCACATTCCAGGCATGTGTGGTGGACATACCACAAGGGAGCAGCAGTGTCTTTCACACATTTAATAAAAAGTTAACCTTGTAGTTTTTAGAATTGGGCAGTTTTCTATCTGCTTTAGCTTCAGCCAAACTTTTTACCAATTTTCATCTTTTAAAGTTAACCTATTCTGTCACCGTGAGTGACAGGTAGCCTAGTGGTTAGAGCGTTGGGCCAGTAACCGAACAGTTGCTGGTTTCAATCCCCGAGCTGACTAGGTTAAAAACATGTCTATGTGTCCTTGAGCAACACCCGAATTGCTTCTTCTGTAAGTCACTCTGGATAAGAGCTAATGTAAAAAATAATCAAAGTTAAATGCCAGCATCAGACTAAGATCATTTGCAGATGCCTAGACTTTCTGTAATTTATGTTTTTTAAGATACATAAAAGCATGAGATATGGATAGAATAAGACTAGATTCTAACAGCAAATAGGTTACCAGTTTTGTCATGATTCAGTGGGCTATGTGTGTAATGCTCATGTCAACATCCAGCAGTAAATGCATGCACCATGCTTTGTGATTTTCAACTGGAATAAGCAAGTTAACAAGATGTATAATACAGTGGCAAGAAAAAGTATGTGAACCCTTTGGAATTATCTGGATTTCTACATAAATCGGTCATAAAATTAGATCTGATCGTCATCTAAATCACAACAACAGACAAACACAGTCTGCTTAAACTAATAATCGCTGAAGTTGGAGACATATCTCCCTCACTAACTTTAAACATCAGCTATCTGAGCAGTTTACCGATCGCTGCAGCTGTACACAACCCATCTGTAAATAATCCACCCAACTACCTACCTCATCCCCATATTGTTTTTATTTACTTTTTTGCTCTTTTGCACACCAGTATTTCTACTTGCACATCATCTGCACATCCATCACTTCAGTGTTAATTTGCTAAATTGTAATTGCTTTGCTACTATGGCCTATTTATTGCCTTACCTCTGTACTCCATTTGCATACACTGTATATAGATTTTTCTATTGTGTTATTGACTATACTTTTGTTTATCCTATGTGTAACTGTGTTGTTTTTTGTCGCACTGCTATGCTTTATCTTGGCCAGGTCGCAGTTGTAAATGAGAACTTGTTCTCAACTGGCCTACCTGGTTATATAAAGGTGAAATAAAAAAATAACACACAAATTATTGTATTTTTTCTTGTCTGTATTGAATACATAATTTAAATATACGTACACAGTGTAGGTTGGAAAAAGTATATGAACCCCTAGGCTAATGACTTCTCCAAAAGCTAATTGGAGTCAGGAGTCAGCCAACCTGGAGTACAATCATTGAGACGAGATTGGAGATGTTGGTTAGAGCTGCCTTGCCCTATAAAAAACACTCACCAAAATTTGAGTTTACTATTCACAAGAAGCATTGCCTGATGTCAACCATGCCTCGAACAAAAGATATCTCAGAAGACCTAAGATTAAGAATTGTTGACTTGCATGAAGCTGGAAAGGTTTACAAAAGTATCTCTAAAAGCCTTGATGTTCATCAGTCCACGGTAAGACAAATTGTCTATAAATGGAGAAAGTTCAGCACTGTTGCTACTCTCCCTAGGAGTGGCCGTCCTGCAAAGATGACTGCGAGAGCACAGCGCAGAATGCTCAATGAGGTTAAGAAGAATTCTAGAGTGTCAGCTAAAGACTTACAGAAATCTCTGTTACATGCTAACATCTCTGTTGACGAGTCTACAACACGTAAAAAACACTAAACAAGAATGGTGTTCATGGGAGGACACCACAGAAGAAGCCACTGCAGTCCCCCMAAAAAATTGCTGCACGTCTGAAGTTTGCTAAGGAGCACCTGGATGTTCCACAGCGCTACTGGCAAAATATTCTGTGGACAGATGAAACTACAGTTGAGTTGTTTGGAAGGAACACACAACACTGTGTGGAGAAAAAAAGGCACAGCACACCAACATCAAAACCTCATCCTCACTGTAAAGTATGGTGGAGGGAGCATCATGATTCGGGGCTGCTTTGCTGCCTCAGGGCCTGGACAGCTTGCTATCATCGATGGAAAAATGAATTCCCAAGTTTATCAAGACATTTTGCAGGAGAATGTTAGGCTATCTGTCTGCCAATTAAAGCTCAACAGAAGTTGGGTGATGCAACAGGACAACGACCCAAAACACAGAAGTAAATTAACAACAGAATGGCTTCAACAGAAGAAAATAGGCCTTCTGGAGCGGCCCTGACCTCAAGAGAACAGTTCCCACCAGACATCCCAAGAACATTGCTGAACTGAAACACTTTTGTAAAGAGGAATGGTCCAAAATTCCTCCTGACCGTTGTGCAGGTCTGATCCGCAACTACAGAAACCGTTTGGTTGAGGTTATTGCTGCAAAAAGGAGGGTCAACCAGTTATTAAATCCAAGGGTTGACATATTTTTCCCACCCTGCACTGTGAATGTGTACACGGTGTGTTCAATAAAGACAACAATACATATAATTGTTTGTGTGTTATTAGTTTAAGCAGACTGTGTTTGTCTATTGTTGTGACTTAGATGAAGATCAGATCAAATTTATGACAAATTTATGCAGAAATCCAGTTTTTTTTCCAAAGGGTTCACATACTTTTTCTTGCTACTGTTTTTTGACTATAATGTCTTCCAGAAGAATGCTAATTTTCAATCTATTTCAGTACTACTGTTTCTGTTAGTGTTTCACCAGTGATGTTGTGGCTCTGTTCTAGTGCTCTGCTCTGCTCTAGTGCTCTGCTCTGTTCTAGTGCTCTGCTCTGCTCTAGTGCTCTGCTCTGTTGTAGTGCTCTGCTCTGCTCTAGTGCTCTGCTCTGTTGTAGTGCTCTGCTCTGCTCTAGTGCTCTGCTCTGTTCTAGTGCTCTGCTCTGTTGTAGTGCTCTGCTCTGCTCTGCTCTGTTCTAGTCGCTCTGCTTCGGCTCTTGTGCTCTGAACTAGTTCTAGTGCTCCGCTCTACTGCTCTGCTCTGTCTAGTGCTCTGTTCTGTGCTAGTGCTCTGCTCTAGTGCTCTGCTCTGTTCTAGTGCTCTGTTCTGTTATAGTGCTCTGTTCTGCTCTAGTGCTCTGCTCTAGTGCTCTGCTCTGTTCTACTGCTCTGTTCTGTTCTTGTGCTCTACTCTGCTCTAGTGCTCTGCTCTGTTCTACTGCTCTGTTCTGTTCTAGTGCTCTGCTCTAGTGCTCTGCTCTGTTCTATAGTGCTCTGCTCTAGTGCTCTGATCTAGTGCTCTGTTTCTAGTGCTCTGCTCTAGGTGCTCTGTTCTAGTGCTCTGTTCTAGTGCTCTGTTCTAGTGCTCTGTTCTAGTGTTCTGCTCTAGTGCTCTGCTCTGTTCTAGCCTGCTGTTCTAGTGCTTGCTTCTAGTGCCTTGCTCGTTCTGTGCTCTGCTCTGTTCTAGTGCTCTGTCTAGTGCTCTTGCTCTGTTTCTAGTGCTCTGCTCTGTTCTAGTGCTCTGCTCTGTTTCTGGTGCTCTGCTCTGTTTGGTGCTCTGCCTCTGTTCTGGTGCTCTGCTCTGTTCTGTGCTCTGTCTAGTGCTCTGCTCTGTTCTGGTGTTTTCTGCTTGTTCTGGTGCTCTGCTCTAGTGCTCTGCTCTGTTCTAGTGCTCTGCTCTGTTCTAGTGCTCTGCTCTGTTCTGGTGCTCTGCTCTGTTCTGGTGCTCTGCTCTGTTCTGGTGCTCTGCTCTGTTCTAGTGCTCTGTTCTAGTGCTCTGCTCTGTTATGGTGCTCTGTTCTAGTGCTCTGCTCTAGTGCTCTGTTCTACGTGCTCTGCTCTGCTCTAGTGCTCTGCTCTAGTGCTCTGTTCTAGTGCTCTACTCTGTTCTGGTGCTCTGCTCTAGGCTCTGCTTTTTGCTAGTGCCACTCATATCAGCAGCTCCAATCAGACAAAGCAGGTCCAACAAAATCTCTTCCGGAAACAGTGGCGAGGGGTTGGTCAGCTGTTGAAAAGCTGTGCTAGTATATCTCTCTCTCTCACCCCTCTAACCCCCTCGCTCAATCTCTCTGTATCTCTCTGTCTCTCTCTGTCAAGGGGGTGTATTTGCTGACTGGGCTGCACCGGGCTGGGCAGGCAGGCAGGCCTGTGGTTGTAAGGTCTGGCTGGCCTTAATGACTGTGCTGGCTGGTTGAATGGAGCCAGTCAGGCGGACAGAGATTGGACGGTCATGAGGTTGATCCCCACTGACAGACCCATAGGGTGACTGGTCCAAAAAGAATCGGCCGCAAAATAAAGCCTAGTCCCGCAAACGCTGACCCCTGTGGAAACGCTGACCCCCTGGGGGGTTACGGATTGGGTTGGGTTCAGTAACTGTGTGTGTGTGTGGTGTGTGTGTGTGTGTGTGTGTGTGTGTGTGTGTGTGTGTGTGTGTGTGTGTGTGTGTGTGTGTGTGTGTGTGTGTGTGTGTGTGTGTGTGTGTGTGTGTGTGTGTGTGTGTGTGTGTGTGTGTGGTGTGTGTGTGTGTGTGTTGTGTGTGTGTGTGTGTGTCTATGTTGTCTATGTGGGTATGCAGTGTTAGTGTGGTTGAATAGCCGAGCTTCAGCTGCCACTGACAATGATTTTATCATACAGTTAGCATTCATCTCCCATTCTAATATGTAGTCTGTTAGCATTCACAGCTACGCCTGTCAGTCACTCATCTCTCATTCTACTATATGTAGCCTGTTAGCAGTCACAGCTACGCCTGCCGTCACTCGTCTCCCATTCTACTATATGTAGCCTGTTAGCAGTCACAGCTACGCCTGCCGGTCACTCGTCTCCCATTCTACTATATGTAGCCTGTTAGCAGTCACAGCTACGCCTGCCAGTCACTCGTCTCCCATTCTACTATATGTAGCCTGTTAGCACTCACAGCTACGCCTGCCAGTCACTCGTCTCCCATTCTACTATATGTAGCCTGTTAGCACTCACAGCTACGCCTGCCGTCACTCATCTCCCATTCTACTATATGTAGCCTGTTAGCACTCACAGCTACGCCTGCCAGTCACTCATCTCTCATTCTACTATATGTAGCCTGTTAGCACTCACAGCTACGCCTGCCGGTCACTCATCTCCCATTCTACTATATTAGCCTGTCTTTTTTGTCTTATGCATCTATGAGCACTTATCTTTAAAGGCAAAGTGGTATTCCCACCAGACAGACACTATAAAGGACCTGAGGGTCTAATCCCTTCCCCTTTAAGGTCATTATTCCTAAACTGGAGAAGGTTCTAAAAGTCCCTGCTTGTCAAACATATCACTGGAGAGCAGGATGTGATTTCTGCACTTGGTACGTGTGTTTTTATGTATTTTTTATTTTACCCTTATTTTACCAGGTAAGTTGACTGAGAACACATTCTCATTTACAGCAACGACCTGGGGAATTTACAGGGGAGAGGAGAAGGTTCTATATATGTGTGTGTGTGTGTGTGTGTGTGTGTGTGTGTGTGTGTGTGTGTTGTGTGTGTGTGTGTTGTGTGTGTGTGTGTGTGTGTGTGTGTGTGTGTGTGTGTGTGTGTGTGTGTGTGTGTGTGTGTGGTGTGGTTGTGTGGTGTCGTCGTGTGTGTCCGTGTGTGTCCGTGTGTGTCCGTGTGTGCTCCGTGTGTCCGTGTGTC
>NW_019943426.1:69534-108466 GCF_002910315.2 Salvelinus sp. IW2-2015 | reverse complement strand
TTTCTCAGTGCCTCTGCTCTAGTGCTCTGTTCTAGTGCTCCATTCAAGTGTTCTGTTCTAATGATCTGTTCTAGAGCTTGCTCAGTTCTAGGGCTTTGCTCAAGTGCTCTGCTCTTTCTAGTGCTCTGATCTAGTGCTCTGCTCTTTCTAGTGCTCTGCACTAGTGCTCTGTTCTAGGGCTTTGCTCAAGTGCTATTCTCTGTTTCTGTGCTCTGCTCTGTTCTAGTCGCTCTGCTCGGCTCTTGTGCTCTGAACTAGTTCTAGTGCTCCGCTCTACTGCTCTGCTCTGTTCTAGTGCTCTGTTCTGTGCTAGTGCTCTGCTCTAGTGCTCTGCTCTGTTCTAGTGCTCTGTTCTGTTATAGTGCTTGTTCTGCTCTAGTGCTCTGCTCTAGTGCTCTGCTCTGTTCTACTGCTCTGTTCTGTTCTTGTGCTCTACTCTGCTCTAGTGCTCTGCTCTGTTCTACTGCTCGTTCTGTTCTAGTGCTCTGCTCTAGTGCTCTGCTCTGTTCTAGTGCTCTGCTCTAGTGCTCTGATCTAGTGCTCTGTTCTAGTGCTCTGCTCTAGTGCTCTGTTCTAGTGCTCTGTTCTAGTGCTCTGTTCTAGTGCTCTGTTTCTAGTGTTCTGCTCTATGCTCTGTCTGTTCTAGCGCTCTGTTCTAGTGCTCTGCTCTAGTGCTCTGCTCTGTTCTGGCTGCTCTGCTCTGTTTCTAGTGCTCTGTTCTAGTGCTCTGCTCTGTTCTAGTGCTCTGCTCTGTTCTAGTGCTCTGCTCTGTTCTGGTGCTCTGCTCTTTCTGGTGCTCTGCTCTGTTCTGGTGTCTGCTCTGTTCTAGTGCTCTGTTCTAGTGCTCTGCTCTGTTCTGGTCTGCTGCTCTGTTCTGGTGCTCTGCTCTAGTGCTCTGCTCTGTTCTAGTGCTCTGCTCTGTTCTAGTGCTCTGCTCTGTTCTGGTGCTCTGCTCTGTTCTGGCTCTGCTTGTTCTGGTGCTCTGCTCTGTTCTAGTGCTCTGTTCTAGTGCTCTGCTCTGTTATGGTGCTCTGTTCTAGTGCTCTGCTCTAGTGCTCTGTTCTAGTGCTCTGTCTCTGCTCTAGTGCTCTGCTCTAGTGCTCTGTTCTAGTGCTCTACTCTGTTCTGGTGCTCTGCTCTAGTGCTCTGCTTTTTGCTAGTGCCACTCATATCAGCAGCTCCAATCAGACAAAGCAGGTCCAACAAAATCTCTTCCGGAAACAGTGGCGAGGGTTGGTCAGCTGTTGAAAAGCTGTGCTAGTATATCTCTCTCTCTCACCCCTCTAACCCCCTCGCTCAATCTCTCTGTATCTCTCTGTCTCTCTTCTGTCAAGGGGTGTATTTGCTGACTGGGCTGCACCGGGCTGGGCAGGCAGGCAGGCCTGTGGTTGTAAGGTCTGGCTGGCCTTAATGACTGTGCTGGCTGTTTGAATGGAGCCAGTCAGGCGGACAGAGATTGGACGGTCATGAGGTTGATCCCCACTGACAGACCCATAGGGTGACTGGTCCAAAAAGAATCGGCCGCAAATAAAAGCCTAGTCCCGCAAACGCTGACCCCTGTGGAAACGCTGACCCCCTGGGGGGTTACGGATTGGGTTGGGTTCAGTAACTGTGTGTGTGTGTGTGTGTGTGTGTGTGTGTGTGTGTGTGTGTGTGTGTGTGTGTGTGTGTGTGTGGTGGTGTGTGTGTGTGTGTGTGTGTGTGTGTGTGTGTGTGTGTGTGTGTGTGTGTGGTGTGTGGTGTGTGTGTGGTGTGTGTGTGTGTTGTGTGTGTGTGTGTGTGTGTGTCTATGTGTGTCTATGTGGGTATGCAGTGTTAGTGTGGTTGAATAGCCGAGCTTCAGCTGCCACTGACAATGATTTTATCATACAGTTAGCACTCATCTCCCATTCTACTATATGTAGTCTGTTAGCATTCACAGCTACGCCTGTCAGTCACTCATCTCTCATTCTACTATCGTGTGTCCGTCCGTGTGTCCGTCCGTGTGTCCGTCCGTGTGTCTGTATGTGCATCCGTGTGTGTGTGTGTGTGTGAACTTTGTCCCTGGTTTTGTCAACAGAGGTTAACTGTGCAGTGACCTGACAGACTGCTGTAATATACCTTTAGGTGGGAGTGGTCCAGACAGCATCATCTGTCCTCGTCTGACCTGCGTCAACACCTTCATTGGCTGACAGGTGACCCTTTATCCCATATAGTGGGAAAGAAAGAATGTTATGGGTGCCAAGCGGTTCCCATGACGTGTATAGTGGTTTCCCTATATTTACCATTGATCTTTCTGGGGAAATCATTCTACAGTATACATTTTTTTAAATGGCCTTTTGCCCATATAGTTACTCGAGTCAGAACCACATGTTTTAGAAAAATGTAGTTAATGTAAATATTTTTGTTGAATCAAATACGTTGAACGACCTTTTGACCTCATTAAACATTCATCTGACAGGAATTCTGTGAAAATCTGTTGGCCTTTAGAGAGCTGTCAAAAGCCCTTACAAGAAACAGAGACTTTTAAGGAGGTTCTTCTTATAGTAAATAATTTTGATTAAACTATCAAAAAGAGTATAAATGATCTTGAATTTCTGGGAAATGTTCCTGTTGGTTTTCAGTTGTAAAATGGGATAGATGTATTTCAATGAAAGAGGCACTATGGTTGTCTGTTCAAATGGTTTCCTTATACAACAATGTCAAAGGATAGGGTGCATAAGTTTAAAAAAATTACATTTTTGCCTAACTTAAAGGGCTCAAACAAACAGAAACAACACAACCATTACACCATGAACACACCGTGACATGAACACACCGTGACATGAACACACCGTGACATGAACACACGAACACACCGTGACATGAACACATGAACAACATCCGTGACATGAACCACCGTGACATGACACCAACCGTGACATGAACACACCGCTGATATGAACACATGAACACACCGTGACATGAACACACTGAATCACACCGTGACATGAACACACATGAACACACCGTGACATGAACACACACACCGTGACATGAAACACACGAACACACCGTGACATGAACACATGAAACACACCGTGACATGAACACCACCACGTGACATGAAACACACCCGTCCATGAAAACACAACACACAAGCAGCATCCCCTTTCAATACACATACACATATCAAATTCAAACATGATTATGTCTGTTGGGAAATGTCACTCAAGATGGTCAATGTAAGGTTTCCAGATTTGATCAAACATGTCTTTTTTTGCTTAATTTGACAATAACCCAGATCCTAATGGAATGTAGCTACATAGTTTAGTTCCTTATTGACAGAGTTTTGATGCTTTCCCATTGATAGCTACTGTATACATTTATAAGCAACAATTAGGCCTAAGTTACCAAACTTTATTTGAAATTGGTCACCAATATTTACATTTCCGAAACAGACATCATCGTGGAGAAGGATGGATATAAATTCCTAGACACAAGGATATGATAGCACAGACATTCTCCCAAAATGGAGTCCGTTCAATCACAGGACCACAGCATATGTAATAGGGTTCCTTCACAGGACCACAGCATATTAATAGGGTTCCTTCACAGGACCACAGCATATGTAATAGGGTTCTTCACAGGACCACAGCATATGTAATAGGGTTCTTTCACAAGACCACAGCATATGTAATAGGGTTCCTTCACAGGACCACAGCATATGTAATAGGGTTCCTTTCAGGACCACAGCATATGTAATAGGGTTCCTTCACAGGACCACAGCATATGTAATAGGGTTCCTTCACAGGACCACAGCATATGTAATAGGGTTCTTCACAGGACCACAGCATATGTAATAGGGTTCTTTCACAGGACCACAGCATATGTAATAGGGTTCCTTCACAGGACCACAGCATATGTGAATAGGGTTCCTTCACAGGACCACAGCAATATATAGGGTTCCTTCACAGGACCACAGCATATGTAATAGGGTTTCCTTCACAGGACCACAGCATATGTAATAGGGTTCCTTCACAGGACCACAGCATATGTAATAGGGTTCCTTCACAGGACCACAGCATATGTAATAGGGTTCCTTCACAGGACCACAGCATATGTAATAGGGTTCCTTCACAGGAACCACAGCAATATGTAATAGGGTTCCTTCACAGGACCAAGCATATGTAATAGGGTTCCTTCAGACCACAGCATATGTAATAGGGTTCCTTCACAGGACCACAGCATATGTAATAGGGTTCCTTCACAGGACCACAGCATATGTAATAGGGTTCCTTCACAGGACCACAGCATATGTAATAGGGTTCCTTCACAGGACCACAGCATATGTAATAGGGTTCCTTCACAGGACCACAGCATATGTAATAGGGTTCCTTCACAGGACCACAGCATATGTAATAGGGTTCTCTCACAGGACCACAGCATATGTAATAGGGTTCCTTCACAGGACCACAGCATATGTAATAGGTTCCTTCACAGGACCACAGCATATTAATAGGGTTCCTTCACAGGACCACAGCATATGTAATAGGTTCCTTCACAGGACCACAGCATATGTAATAGGGTTCCTTCACAGGACCACAGCATATGTAATAGGGTTCCTTCACAGGACCACAGCATATGTAATAGGGTTCTTTCACAGGACCACAGCATATGTAATAGGGTTCCTTCACAGGCCAGCTAGCATATGTAATAGGGTTCCTTCACAGGACCACAGCATATGTAATAGGGTTCCTTCACAGGACCACAGCATATGTAATAGGGTTCCTTCACAGGACCACAGCATATGTAATAGGGTTCCTTTTAGTTTGTTGCATCTCCAACAGAGATGTGACATTTCTCGGACCATTACATACATTCTGGCAGGAGTGAAGTAAATCCTATGGATTCTCTTGAATTGTATTCCACAGATTCCGGTCCAGCTATTACCAGGAGCCCGTCCTCCCCAATTAAGGTGCCACCAACCTCCTGTAATGTCACACATGTTAATGTATTCATATCTTAAGTATTATCCACAACACGTGATATTGAGATGGGTCTTCACATATTTTCTTTCTCATATTGACTCAGTACATTATGTAAGGTGTTGATACCTTACCAGAAACAAGCCTCTCACCGTTGCCGCTTGCTATAGACCACGTTCTGCCCCCAGTTGTGCCCTGGACACCATATGTGAATTGATTGCCCCCCCATCTATCTTCAGAGCTCATGCTGTTAGGTGACCTAAACTGGGATATACACCCCGGCCATCCTACAATCTAAACTAGATGCCCTCAATATCACACAAATTGTCAATGAACCCACCAGGTACAACCACAAATCCGCAAACACAGGCACCCTCATAGATATCATCCTAACCAACTTGCCCTCCAAATACACCTCTGCTGTTTTCAACCAAGATCTCAGCGATCACTGCCTCCTTGCCTGCATCCGTAATGGGTCTGCGGTCAAACAACCACCCCTCATCACTGTCCAACGCTCCCTAAAACACTTCAGCGAGCAGGCCTTTCTAATCGACCTGGCCCGGGTATCCTGGAAGGATATTGAGCTCATCCCGTCAGTAGAGGATGCCTGGTTGCTCTTTAAAAGTGCCTTCCTCACCATCTTAAATAAGCATACCCCATTCAAAACATTTAGAACCAGGAACAGATATAGCCCTTGGTTCCCTCCAGACCTGACTGCCCTTGACCAGCACAAAAACATCCTGTGGTGCTCTGCATTAGCGTCGAAAACCCCCGTGATATGCAACTTTTCAGGGAAGTTAGGAACCAATATACACAGGCAGTTAGTAAAGCTAAGGCTGGCTTTTTCAAACAGAAATTTGTATCCTGTAGCACAAACTCAAAAAAGTTCTGGGACACTGTAAAGTCCATGGAGAATAAGAGCACCTCCTCCCAGCTGCCCACTGCACTGAAGATAGGAAACACTGTCACCAACGATAAATCCACTATACATGAGAATTTCAATAAGCATTTTTCTACGGCTGGCCATGCTTTCCACCTGGCTACCTCTACCCCGGTCAACAGCCCTGCACTCCGCACAGCAACTCGCCCAAGCCTCCCCCATTTCTCCTTCACCCAAATACAGATAGCTGATGTTCTGAAAGAGCTGCAAAATCTGGACCCCTACAAATCAGCCAGGCTAGACAATCTGGACTCTCTCTTTCTAAAATGATCTGCCAAAATTGTTTCAACCCCTATTACTAGCCTGTTCATCCTCTCTGTCGTATCGTCTGAGATTCCCAAAGATTGGAAGCTGCCGCGGTCATCCCCCTCTTCAAAGGGGGAGACACTCTAGACCCAAACTGCTACAGCCCTATATCCATCCTACCCTGCCTTTCTAAGGTCTTCGAAAGTCAAGTTAACAAACAGATCACCGACCATTTCGAATCCCACCGTACCTTCTCCGCTATGCAATCTGGTTTTAGAGCTGGTCATGGGCGCACCTCAGCCACGCTCAAGGTCCTAAACGACATCATAACCGCCATCGATAAGAGACATTACTGTGCAGCCGTATTCATCGACCTGGCCAAGGCTTTCGACTCTGTAAATCACCACATTCTTACTGGCAGACTCAACAGCCTTGGTTTCTGAAATGATTGCCTCGCCTGGTTCACCAACTACTTCTCAGATAGAGTTCAGTGTGTCAAATCGGAGGGCCTGTTGTCCGGACCTCTGGCAGTCTCAATGGGGGTGCTACAGGGTTCAATTCTCGGGCCGACTCGTTTCTCTGTATACATCAATCATGTCACTCTTGCTGCTGGTGATTCTCTGATCCACCTCTACGCAGATGACACCATTCTGTATACCTCTGGCCCTTCTTTGGACACTGTTAACAAACCTCCAAACAAGCTTATACAACACTCTTTCCGTGGCCTCCAACTGCTCTTAAATGCAAGTAAAACTAAATGCATGCTCTTCAACTGATCGCTGCCCGCACCTGCCCGCCCRACCAGCATCACTACTCTGGACTGTTCTGACTTAGAATATGTGGACAACTACAAATACCTAGGTGTCTGGCTAGACTGTAAACTCTCCTTCCAGACTCACATTAAGCATCTCCAATCCAAAATGAAATCTAGAATCGACTTCCTATTTCACAACAAAGCATCCTTCACTCATGCTGCCAAACATACCCTCGTAAAACTGACCATCCTACCGATCCTCGACTTCGGCAATGTCATTTACAAAATAGCCTCCAACACTCTACTCAACAAATTGGATGCAGTCTATCACAGTGCCATCCATTTTGTCACCAAAGCCCCATATACTACCGACCACTGCGACCTGTATGCTCTCGTTGGCTGTCCTTCGCTTCATACTCATTGCCAAACCCACTGGCTCCAGGTCATCTACAAGTCTTTGCTAGGTAAAGCCCCGCCTTATCTCAGCTCACTGGTCCCCATAGCAGCACTCACCCATAGCACTCGCTCCAGCAGGTATATCTCACTGGTCACGACCAAAGCCAACTCTTCCTTTGGCCGCCTTTCCTTCCAGTTCTCTGCTGCCAATGACTGGAACGAACTGCAAAAATCACTGAAGCTGGAGACTCTTACCTCCCTCACTAGCTTTAAGCACCAGATGTCAGAGCAGCTCACAGATCACTGCACCTGTACATAGGCCATCTGTAAATAGCCCATCCAACTACCTCATCCCCATACTGAATTTATTTATTTATCTTGCTCCTTTGCACCCCAGTATCTCTACTTGCACACCATCTTCTGCACATCTACCATTCCAGTGTTTAATTGCTATATTGTAATTACTTTGCCACCATGGCCTATTTATTGCCTTAACTTACCTCATTTGCACTCACTGTATATAGACTTTTTGTTTTCTTTTGTTCTACTGTATTTTTGACTGTATGTTTGTTTATTACATGTGTAACTCTGTGTTTTTGTATGTGTCGAACTGCTTTGCTTTATCTTGGCCAGGTCGCAGTTGTATATGAGAACTTGTTCTCAACTAGCCTGCCTGGTTAAATAAAGGTGAAATATATATATTTTAAATACACTACATAAACAGCTACAATGAAAATAGTATAGATCAATCCTCAAACTTCTTAGTGGGCATGTATTCACAAGACATAGAAAAGTAAACAAAACAATAATTCCCTCATGTTAATCTTTCCCCCACCTCTCCCTTTTCCCCTTTGATGCCTCCCGCATCAATCTGTCCTGTACTGTTGCACAGGTGAAAGAGCGACCTTACAGGGTAGGATTAAACGTTTAAAACAGTGATTTTCAAAACCTGCAAGGAGTTTTTAGCTCAAAGGAGGGTATTTTCTTGCTCCCCATGTCACCGCAAATCTCATAGTGTTGATGATGTCATGATGTGGGTTTTTTTCAACAAAACTTTGAAATGTTTTCACATACGTTGGCCCTGGTATTGTGCTGGAGATAATGACCAGGAGGTTGAAAAGTGGTGGAATTGCCCTTTAACATGTATTATTTAATTCAATATTAGCCCTGACGTTTCCAAAAGGCTTCTGGGCCTTTTTCGAGGGATGCTGACATGTTTGC
Source organism: Salvelinus sp. IW2-2015 (assembly GCF_002910315.2). NCBI lineage: Eukaryota > Metazoa > Chordata > Actinopteri > Salmoniformes > Salmonidae > Salvelinus > Salvelinus sp. IW2-2015. Next base: position 99,963 of record NW_019943426.1, on the reverse strand, counting down.
TTGATGCTGTGTCTCCTGAACTCCTAATTCTACATTCAGTCAGTCTCTTTCGCTTGCTGACCTGGTGCTACTGTATTCAACCACACTACTCTAAGCCAACCAATGGCTAACCTCCAGACATAGGCAGAGTTCAATGACTTCGCCTAATTGGAAGAGTTTCAACTGAGAGTTTAATTTTAAAGAAGTGAACACAGCATTCCTGAACCCCCCCCGCCCCCCAAAGAGAATGTGGTCAAAGGAATGTCACTGACTTAGTGTTCCACCAGAGAAATCAGGTGACATCAGAATTATTCTGAATCTTTCTCAGTGGAGCTCCCATATCCATTAAAACATAAGTAATATTCTAGAATTGTATAATTATTTGAAAGAACTTTCAGAATCTATTTTAAGCTCTGCCCACAGCTAGCTTCTTTTATAAACAGACATATTTTACATTAATATTCAGAGAATTCTTCATTGTCCTGCATGTTTACCTCTTTATCAATCAGCATGCTGTACTCTGTTAACACTGTTTAAACTTTTATATTTCTTTATTTAACTAGGCAAGTCAGTAAGAATAAATTCTTATTTACAATGACGGCCTACCCCGGCCAAACCTGGACGACGCTGGGCCAATTGTCACTATGGGACTCCCAATCACAGCCGGACGTGATACAGCCTAGATTCGAACCAGGGACTGTAGTGACGCCTCTTGAACTGAGATACAGTGCCTTAGGAGTAGTACAAACTGAACCAGGTGCTCTGCTGATTCAGCAGGAGTAGTACTAACTGAACCAGCAGGAGTAGTACTAACTGAACCAGGCACTCTGCTGATTCAGCAGGAGTAGTACTACTGATAACAGGTGCTCTGCTGATTCAGCAGGAGTCGTACTAACTGAACCAGGTGCTCTGCTGATTCAGCAGGAGTAGTACTAACTGAACAGGCACTCTGCTGATTCAGCAGGAGTAGTACAAACTGAACTAGCAGGAGTAGTACAAACTGAACCAGCAGGAGTAGTACTAACTGAACCAGGCACTCTGCTGATTCAGCAGGAGTAGTACTAACTGAAACAGGCACTCTGCTGATTCAGCAGGAGTAGTACAAACTGAACCAGCAGGGTCGTACTAACTGAACCAGCAGGAGTAGTACTAACTGAACCAGGTGCTCTGCTGAACCAGCAGGAGTAGTACTAACTGAACTAGCAGGAGTAGTACAAACTGAACCAGCAGGAGTCGTATTAACTGAACCAGGCACTCTGCTGATTCAGCAGGAGTAGGTCTTAACTGAACCAGGCATCTCTGATTCAGCAGGAGTAGTACTAACTGATCCAGGCACTCTGCTGATTCAGCAGGAGTAGTACTAACTGAACCAGGCACTCTGCTGATTCAGCAGGTAGTATAATGATCAGGCACTCTGCTGATAGCAGGAGTGAGTATCAATGAAATCCAGGCACTCTGCTGATTCAGCAGGAGTAGTACTAACTGAACCAGGCACTCTGCTGATTCAGCAGGAGTAGTACTAACTGAACCAGCAGGAGTCGTACTAACTGAACCAGCTGGAGTAGTACTAACTGAACCAGGTGCTCTGCTGATTCAGCAGGAGTAGTACTAACTGAACCAGCAGGAGTAGTACTAACTGGTAAGGCATGGAGACGTTCCTGACCACCTCACATGACCAGGAACAACTCTGGTCACATGAAGCACAATTACTGCGTGCACTGGTTAGGTGATGTGGTCAGGAAAACCCCTGGCCCTACTCTTTGAGTAGCCTACCTTCAGACAAGCAAAATCCTTCCAGAGGGATTTCACATATTTCACAGACAGAGCCCAATTAGTTGAATTATGTCTGTTTTCTTCATTCTCCCGGGCAGGAACACACATGTCTGGAGACTCACTTATGTTCACTTCAAAAATTAGTTGAAATTGGCAGTAGCCTGAAGTTGTCATATGGGCGGGCTTTGGGAATTCAATTAGCTTATTGCAACAGGCTTAATCAAGCACAACTAAAGCATTTGAAATTATTTCAAATAGTATTTAAACCCAGGTCTGCAAATGAATCACTCCCACCTCCTCCCTCCTCCTCCACCTCTTAAAAAAAAGATCTCTGACTTTCAGCCCAGCTTGAAGCCTTTTCTTCCTCTGAGTCACATGGCTGACTCTCCCTTCTGCTTTTCTGGATCAAAAGTGCCTCATGAGAAAAAAAGCCAACGACATATGACCCACTGAGGGTGTTTGTTTATTTGACGTCCAGCTGTGTAGTACAGGGAAAAGGAGCCTAGCTGTATTGTGTGTGAGTTGTAATGGGTGCAGTAACTGGTTGATATGGGTGCAGTTGTTAGTAAACTAGTAGACTGAAAATTAGTTAAAAACCTCATGCCATATAAAAAGATTTGAGCACTGGAAACCTCTATATAAATCCCATCAATTATCACTGTAGTTTGAGGTGAACAGCAAGAGACAATTGAACAATAGGAACTAACAACCACCAGTGGTCTGTTGTGATATCACTAATATAGACTTGAAGGTTAAAGTGAGGCTGACTGTTTTGTTTGTAACTGGTAGACAGCCACTTTCGAGCTACTTAGAAGTCTGCTCATGACGGATGGTTTCCTTTTCCCTCTGAAATATCACAGGCCCCGTTACAGCTCCCTGTTATCTTTCACTACCATGTGGGGAAGTGCGTGTTCTGTACAGTGTTCTGTACAGTGTTGTGTACAGCGTTGTGTACAGCGTTGTGTACAGCGTTGTGTACAGCGTTGTGTACAGCGTTGTGTACAGCGTTGTGTACAGTGTTGTGTACAGCGTTGTGTACAGCGTTGTGTACAGTGTTGTGTACAGCGTTGTGTACAGCGTTGTGTACAGCGTTGTGTACAGTGTTGTGTACAGCATTGTGTACAGCGTTGTGTACAGCGTTGTGTACAGTTGTGTACAGCGTTGTGTACAGTGTTGTGTACAGCGTTGTGTACAGCGTTGTGTACAGTGTTGTGTACAGCGTTGTGTACAGCGTTGTGTACAATGTTGTGCCTAGAGGTGTTCGAGAGGGTTCGGAATCTGATTGTTTTGTGTTTATGAGCCAAAGTCAAGAGCTAGCGGTTTTCTGTGTATATATTTTGTGATGAATCCCTGACAAGTGTGACGATATTTAACATCTGTAAACAAAGTAAATGTTGTTAGGATTTTATCCTGGAGTTGAAATTCCCTCATTTTTGCTCAGTGTCAAGATATATTGGCTGTGATTTTCTAAGTGTTTCGGTCTCTTTTGTTTGACAAACTGGAATTGATTCCCAATATGGAACTTTACTGTGTACTCTACCATTAAGAAGAGGTACATTATTTCACAAGCAGTCCAATACTGTTTAACTAGCCTCAGTCAAACGATACTATGTCTCTTTTGGTCTCTCACATCATCAATAATGTTCTCTCAGAAGTTGTGTGACATAAGAGAAAGAAATCAGGCCATATACATTAGCGTAGAAATAGAATGAATAAAAACAGGCGGCTCCTGTTTTGACATAATGACATAATGGGTGGACTGGCAGACATTTTGAGTGTATCCATGGCAGGACGTAAAAGTGATGTGTTGAGTCAAATCAACTGACATTACAAAAGATACATTCCATTTCATGAGCCACATCAGTTAGCATCATTTGAATCAACATTATACACTGAGTAAACATTATGAACACCTGCTCTTTCCATGAGATAGACTGACCAAGTGAATCCAGGTGAAAGCTATGATCCCTTATTGACGTCACCTGTTAAATCCACTTCAATCCGTGTAGATGAAGAAGAGGAGACAGGTTAAAGAAGGATTTGTAAGCCTTGAGACAATTGAGACATGGATTGTGTGTGTGTGCCATTCAGAGAGCGAATGGGCAAGACAAAAGTTTAAGTGCCTTTGAACGGGGTATGGTAGTAGATTCCAGGCACATCTGTCTGAGTGTGTCAAGAACTGCAACGCTGCTGGGTTTTTCACGCTCAACAGTTTCCCGTGTGTATCAAGAAAGGGTCCACAACCCAAAGGACATCCAGCCAACTTGACACAACTGAGTTTATTTATTTATTTTATTTTTACAGGGACAGTGCACATTAATCAAGGTTTCAGTAAAAGTGCCGGTTTTAGCCAGCTGGCTAATTTTCAACTGCAGTCCCTGGGCAGGTTATTAAAAACAATTACAATACAGACTGTGGGAAGCATTGGAGTCAACATGGGCCAGCATCCCTGTGGAACGCTTTCGACACCTTGTATTTCATGCCTCAACAAATTGAGGCTGTTCTGGGGTCAAAAGGAGGTGCAACTCAATATTAAGGTGTTCCTTATGTTTTTCACACTCAGTGTACATTACCATGGCAACCCAGCATCAGTTGATAGAACATTCCAAAATACCATGGAAATTATTGCATAACAATACCAGGCAGCCATTGTGAGTGTACCTATGAGTTTACCAGTCAAATTGCCAGGGTTAGAGCTTCCAAGTCTGTTATATTCATTATATGTTTATGTACAGTACACCACAACAACAGTATGGCCTGACTTGATAACACCCATGCACCTGCATTAGAAGGCCGTGTTGGCACAGTTCCCCATAACATAACATCTTGCTAGTCATTCACACTTTTCGCATTTCCGTTGGAAAACAGGAATCAGGACAGACACAACATATTACTGTTGACCCAAAATGACCCTTTCCTTAGTAGACACTTAGCACAGTACATTCTGACTCTAGTCTACACAATAGTCTGACAGTCAGGCCTTGTCCATGAGATGGTCCTGTTCAAGCCATGAGAGATTATCCAGGCATATGCAATGGAGATTATCTGTACAAGTTAGTCCCGGACAAGGCTTAACCTGTCTCAGGGACACCGGCCCTAAATAGTCAAGATTATTGGGGTGCACTTAAACTGCATTTACACAGGCAGCCAAATTCAGATTTCTTTCCCCCAATTATTGGCAAAATAGCTGATCTGATTGGTCAAAAGACCAATTTGTGAAAAAATGATCAGGCTGCCTGTGTAAAATGCAGCCATATAGGCCGACCTTTGCATCTCTCTTGAAGCTTAAGACCTGAAGACTTGTGTTAACGTCTCAAGCTAATGTCCACACTTAAACTTAGCTCAACAGGCTAACACAGTCTTGTAGCATCTAGAGGTCCCTGGTTATGAACCCTGGGAAGTCACAAGGGCACAAAGGTTTTATGCCCATATATCTTCAATGTCAGATCCCTAGCCTCTACAGACACGTTGCTCTTCCTTCACATCATTCCCTCTGCATTACCCTACAAAAGGATTATAGATATAGTGTTATAGATCTTGAGATGCACCATGAGGAGGAGTGAGAGTGCCAGTAAAAGCTAGAAAAATGTCAGACTGGTGGTTGACTTGAAAGTTGTTAGACAGAAGTTCCTTTGTCTGGGTTTATTCAACACTCAACAAACACTTGCACTCTTGTCAAATAAGTATGTATCACGTTTCAGGGAAGACCCAGCTGCAGACAATGTTGAAGTAACAAAGGTTTATTACTAGAACAGGGGGCAGACAAAACGACAGGTCAAGGGCAGCCAGAGGTCAGTAATCCAGATCAGAGTCCAAAAGGTATAGAACGGCAGGCAGTCAAAACTGGGAAAACAGGACCTAGACACAGACAGGAGCAGAGGGCTTGACGAACAAAACGAACTGGCAACAGACAAACAGAGAACACAGGTATAAATACACTGGGGAAGATGGGGAAGATGGGTGACACCTGGAAGGGGGTGGAGACAAGCACAAAGACAGGGGAAACAGATCAGGGCGTGACAGTATGCCTATAGCTCATTGGATTGGCCAGCCATGATTCTTTGGAAGGCAGCACATGCACAACAAAGCAGCTTTTTATGCTGTTTATCATCATCCCCCCCCCCCCCCTTTGTTTTCTTCCCCCGTTTTCTACTCCTTCTCTCATCCTTCCTGTGGGACTACAGAGTTGCTGATGTGAGAAAGGAGGCCCCTTCTCAAAGGGGGTCCAGGAAGGGGTCAGTCTCTTGGGGTTGACGTCAACTTCAAACGAGGGTTTAATCCCTTCAAAACAAAGGTATTTTTATAAATACATTTTTTGGATGCTGTGAGGTGTTTTATTTATTTTAGTTACATTTATTTAACTAGGCATGTCAGTTAAAAACAAATTCTTACTTTCAATGACGGCCTAGGAACAGTGGGTTAACTGCCTTGTTCAGGGGCAGAACGACAGATTTTTACCTTGTCAGTTCGGGATTTCAATCCAGTAACCTTTGGGTTACTAGTCCAACACTCTAACCACTAGGCTACCTGCCGCCCCTACACTCTAACCACTAGGCTACCTGCCGAGGTGTGACTGACGACAGATTCTTAGACTTCTCTGAACTCTCATTGAAAACAGTATTTTCTTGGACCCATCATGATTTCCAAGAAAACTACCCAGAAATCTCTCTACTGATATTTGCCAGAAAGAAAGAGAACTGTCTGTGTTGTTGCTTCTCTGAACTCAGACAAGCCAGGCTGTCCTATCCTTCCTTGCATAACATAACTTTAGTGCCCAGAGCTTTTCTGTTGAAATAAGAGAGAGTTCATCTTATCCTTAGTATGACTACATTTGGGAGTAGTTCAGTTCAATGGAAACCTTGTTGCATGGCAACCAGCCTCCCTGCAGTTCCGCTGGGGCCAGGGCTGACATACCTGACCTTCCTACCCAGCAACCCCCTCTCTACCCAGCAGGCCACAGGACCAGGCTGAACCCAAAGTCCACTTCACTCCAGAGCAGACTCGGGTTCAAATAGTATTCAAAATCGTCCAAATGCATTAGTTGGGCTTGGTTGAGCTTGCCTGACACAATTGCACCAATGGGATTGTCCGACAAGTGTAAACACTGCCCACCTGGCACTCCAAGCAGCCTCAACAAATGCTCATAGCCAATTGAAAGATTTAAAATACTATTTGAACCCAAGTCTGCTTTACAGCTCCTGTTACAACCTGAGTAGAGCAATAACAAGACAGAGAGGATAGAAGAGGAGGATAGGAGAGGAGGATAGAAGAAGGGAATATGATAGGAGAGTAGAAGAAGGGCATAGGAGAGGGGGATAGAAGAGGGGAATAGAAGAGGGGGATAGAAGTGGGGAATAGGATATGAGGATAGAAGTGGGGAATAGGATATGAGGATAGAAGAGGAGGATAGAAGAGGGGGACAGAAAAAGGGAATAGGAGAGGAGGATAGAATAGGAGGATAGAAGAGGGGAATAGGAGAGGAGGATAGAGAAAGAGGAGGGGCCGGCGTTTTAGGCACTCACAGGGATATGCACACCTCCATCAGATAGCGCGTGCGCGCATGCACACAGGCACAGCTTGAGGAGCTAGATTGGAAGCAAGCGCGAAGGGCCGAGACAGATGCACGAAGAAAGATGGCAGGGTAATGGAAGCGAGGAGGTAGAAGCCCAGAGTGAGGATCAGGCCACGAATAAGTTGGCACCGCCAGGAGGCGATGACAGTTTAGATAGTGGCGAGGATAGAGAGAGATGAGGATAGAAGGAGCGAGCCATACTAGTTAGAAAGGAGGATAGGAAGAGTCGCTTGCAGCCTCGGCATGCGACAGTAGAAGGGCATGGTATAGCGCAAGAGGGGGATGATATAGACAGAGCCCCTCCGAAGATAAGTCTTGAGAAGGAGAGCAGATAGAAGAGAGGGAGTCCTGGAATATGACGAGCAGTGCCGAGGATCGATAGAAAGCCAGCGCACGGTGATAGGAAGAGAGGAATAGGACGCCTAGGAGGCTATTTAGAAGTAGGCGAGGATAGGGACAACGAAAGGCCGCAGAAGAGCAGGGAAGGATGGCTAGAAGAGTAGCAGGACTATGAATAGGCAGCATGAGGATAGTCTGATTAGGAGGACTAGAGATGAGGGCCAGGTAGAATAGAAAGAATGGAACTAGAGATAGGGGCCCGCGGCATCGAGGAGTAGTGCCGCCTGCGTGAGAATATTAGCAGAAATGAAAGAGCCAGAGGCCGATAGAGAAAGGAGGCAGAGGAATAGGGAGTAGGAGCGGGTACCTAAGACAGTGAGGAGCGGCGGAATATGAAGTAGCAGCCAGAGGATAGGAGAGGAAATGCAGAAACTTAGCGGTAGCTGCAGAAGCAGGTGAATGAGGAGTGAGTAAAGGGAGGAACAGAAGACATTTAAGTAATGAGACAGTACATGGTTCGGGGAATGCAGTCAGGACTAGGGCGAGGGCAGAGTTAGAAGAAGCTTGGTGTGTATAGTAAAGAGGATTAGAAGAAGCCCGGGCAATAGTGATAGCGAGGCTGGCTTTAGAAGAGCAGAGGCCACTAGAAGAGGAGAGTAATAGGATAGGAAGGATAGGCAGCACTGATGGAGGGCATGTTAGAATGTCACAGTGCAGGGCAGTTTGAGGCAGGTTCAGAAGCAGCGAGGATAAGCGAGTAAGTGACGGCGACTTAGAACGAGCGAGGATTAGAAGAGAGGGAGCCAGGAATAGGCCTCCGAGTCGAAGGATAGTCAAGAGCGTATGGGAGAGTAGAAGAAGGGAATAAGGACATAGCAGAGATAGAAGCAGCCGCAGGAAAGTAGGTGGACGTAGGGGTAGGGCTAGGATAGTACGCGACGATTAGGACAAAGGGAGGGAATAGAGGATAGTGTCGCGCTGGTATTAGGAAGAGATAGGGATCGACGACCGCAAGTAGCCAGCCAAGGATAGGGATAAGCAGAGGATAGAAAGAGAATAGATAGGAGGTGAGAGGATAGAGGGAGATAGGATAGGGAGGATAGAAGAGGAGGATGAAGAATAGAAGGAGGATAAGAGAGAACGAAGGAGATGAGAGAGGATTAGGACTAGGCAGGATAGAAGAGTGGGATTAAGTAGGAAGAAGGATAGGAGGATAGAAAGAGGAGGATAGAGAAGGGAAGGAAGCGAGACGAGTTAGAGCCACTTAGAGAGGAGAATACTAGGAGGAATAGCAGAGGAGGATATGGGATAGAGGGTATGAGTGCGGAGGTATGGAGAAGATGAGGATAGAAGAGGAGGATTAGAAGGAGATGCATAGAAGAGAGGAATAGGAAGGAGGATAGAAGAGGTGGATGAAGAGGGAATAGGATAGGAGGAATAGAGAGGAGAATAGGATAGGATGGAGGGTGTGGAGGATAGAAGAAGAATAGGGATAGGAGGAGGAGAGAGGAGGATAGAAGAGGAGGATAGGAGATAGGAGGATTAGAAGAGTGAGGATAGAAGAAGGGAATTAGGGATAGGGAGGATAAGAAGAGGAGATAGAGAGAGGAATAGAGAGGAAGATAGAGAAAGAGGAGGAATAGAAGAGGAGGATAAGAGAGGAGGATAGAGAAAGGAGGATAGAAGAGGAGGTATAGAAGGGGGGAAGTAGGGAGGAGGAGAGAGGAGGTGGGGATAGAAGAAGGGAATAGGATGTAGGAGGATAGAAGAGAGGAAGAATAGGATAGGAGAGGTATAGAAGGAGGGATAGGAAGGAAATAGGATTAGGAGGATAGAAGTAGGAGGATAGAAGAAGGAGAATTAGGATAGAAGGTAAAGGAGAGGATAGAAGAGGGGGATAAGAAGAGGAGGATAGTTTGTGTCACATCCTGGAAAGCTCCACTCTATGTGATTTAATTCCTGTAATGTCCAGGCTGTCTGTGGTCAAACAAGCCTTTGTGTAAAAATCAATCAGTCACACCACACGTGCCACACACACACAGCCTCAACAACTCCTGTGGGTGTGTGAATTGAACAAATGCTAAAACAGACACTGTATCCGTCCTTGTACTACTAGACTGATCAGTCCCTGTATGTAGACTGGATGATAGTCCCTGGTATGTATCAGTCCCGTAGTGTAGAATGTATTCAGTCCCTGTAGGTTAGATGTATCTAAGTCTTACGTGTAGTAACTGTATCTAGTCCCTGTAGTGTAGACTGTTATCAGTCCCGTAGTGGCTTAGAATGTATCAGTCCCTGTTAGTGTGACTGTATCAGTCCCTGCTAGTGTAGACTGTATCAGTCCCTGTAGTGTAGAATGTATCAGTCCCTGTAGTGTAGAGTGTATATCAGTCCCTGTATGTGTAGAATGTATCAGTCCCGTGAGTTGCCTAGACTGTATCAGTCCTGTAGTCCTGTAGAATGTATTCCCTTGTGAGAGATCAGTCCCTGTACTGTATCAGTCCTATGTAGAATGTATCAGTCCCTGTAGTGTAGAATGTATCAGTCCCTGTAGTGTAGAATGTATCGCCAGCCCTGTAGTGTAAATGTATCGTCCCGTAGGTTACGATGTATCATCCCTCGTTAGTGTAGAATGTATCAGTCCCTGTAGTGTAGAATGTATCAAGTCCCTTGTAGTGTAGAAATGTATCAGTCCCTTGTAGTGTAGAACTGTATCTTTTCCCTGTATAGTGTAGAAATGTATTCAGTCCCTGTAGTGTTAGAATGTATTCAGTCTCTGAGTGCTAGTGTAGAATGTATCATAGTCCCTGTAGTGTAGATGTATCAGTCCCTGTAGTCCTGTATGAATGTATCAGTCCCTGTAGGTGTAGAATGTATCAGTCCCTGTAGTGTGAGAATGTATCCAGTCTCCTGTAGTGTAGACTGTATCAGTCCCTGTAGTGTAGAATGTATCAGTCCCTGTTGGTGCTAGAATGTATCAGTCCCTGTAGTGTAGACTGTATCATGCCCTGTAGTGTAGAATGTACAGTCCCTGTAGTGTAGAATGTATCAGTCCCTTGTAGTGTTAGAATGTATCAGTCCTGTAGTGTAGAATGTATCAGTCCCTGTAAGTGTAGGAATGTATCAGTCCCTGTAGTGTTAGAATGTATCAGTCCCTGTAGTGATAGTAATGTATCAGTCTCTGTAGTGTAGAAATGTACATTCTGTACATTTTCTCTTCTTTTTAATCCATGCGTAAACAATGACAGAAGCCTGATGAGTATCCCTAAAATACAATCTATACCTCTTCACACAACTTTGTTTGTTAAATAATTTCCAATGTTTACTATGACTCTGACAGATCTAATGTTGCGCTCTCTTTTATCACTCTCTTCCTGAGGAGATTCCTCACTGTGCTGTAAATACACTCTGGTCATTGTATCACACAGTCACAGCTACAGTTACAGAGGATCACTAATCTACCAGCTGTTATAGTAAGATTGTACCCTTTCCTTTTAGCAAGAAAACTCCTGCTGTATCCCTTTCACACAGAGACCGTCTCAAACGGCACCCTATTCCTATATAGTCCACTTCTTTTGACCAGGCCCCCCTAAAGTAAGGCACTACTGTATATAGGGAATGGGGGATATTTGGACACAGCCAGAAGCAGCTGAGAGCTATGTAGTCTAAGACTAAGGTATATTCCAGTCTCTCTCTCTCTCTCTCTCTCTCTTCTCTCTCTCTCTTCTCTCTCTCTCTCTCTTCTCTCTCTCCTCTCTCTCTCTCTTCCTCTTCTCTCTCTCTCTCTCTCTCTCTCTCTCTCTCTCTCTCTCTCTCTCTCTCTCCTCTCTCTCTCTCATCTCCTCTCTCTTTCTCTCTTTCTCTCTTATTTCTCTCTTGCCTCAAAATTAACTTGTACCCTTGCACACACACACACTAATAACTTACTGTTGAGATCATAATTATGAACATTGAGTCATTGTTCCAACAGTACTCATGTGACCTACTGTCATCAGTGTGAATATCTAAATATTGTGTTCCAGAATGGAATGGAGATAGATAAACACTTCAACGGATCAGTCCCAAATGGGATATATAAGCTTTCTGTGGGTAGGATACTTCCAGTAGTGTGTAGTTGTATTTTCAAATTGTCTCTATTACACATCTTCGCTGCATGTTTCTAGTGTCGGTTTGATCCTACCAGCATTTCTAGTGGGAGTTTGATCCTACCAGCATTTCTAGTGGGAGTTTGATCCTACCAGCATTTCTAGTGTGGGTTTGATCCTACCAACATTTGCAACTGTGATGAACTTGGCATCCCACCCACTGTGCACACTTTATACAGCATAGGCAGTGGCCCGTTTGCATTGTCCTGCCTAAATGGGATGTCGGTGGAGAGTTGGCCCACAGTTCCACCTGTTTCAGCTGTTTTCGCCATTAACCCCAATCAGTATATCTGCTCTCTTTCCTGCCGTGGGAAAGTGGCTGACGGCTAACTGTCGCACACTGGAACAATCTCAGCTTGAGTAGCCGCCAAAGGGAGTGACTCCACAGGTTCCACAATGCTTTGGGTTTCCTAAGTTACGCACTGCCGCAACTATGTGGCCTTCGAAATGGGAAATGTTCACGACCAAAAAAAGGAAAGAAATACATATCCTGTGTGACCTCTAACACTGGTCCTCTCTGACCGTCTAAAAGCATTCACATCCCAGTAAAGTATGTCTGGTGGTCTTCTGCCAACAACAAGCATAGATCGCGAAGAGCTCCTGGGACTCCAAGAGCTACTTGACAACGGGGGTTAGCCAGCCTTCCAGAAGAGCATTTTGAAGTGCTTAGCTTTCATTTGTCTTATTCTGTCCAAGTCAGAGAGAAATGTGTTATTGGAGCAGATACTGTCCACTTTTACTTGGGGTTTAGATGGAAAAGGTCCCCAATGCCTCCTGTTGCTATTCAAAATGTCCCCAATGCCTCCTGTTTCTATTCAAAATATCACAGGTCTTCAACTCCTGCCAGTCCTGTTATGACTCAAACTACTCAGATTTTGTGTAAACATATCTGAACATACAGTAAATGTATGTATGGATGTACAGTAATCCTCCAAAATCTACATTCCATATCAGAGTATGTGAGTGGAGTTGAGCAGTATGCAACCCCGCTCATCACTCATGAAGCCGGGCTCGCCCAGCGCTCCACCTCCTTTCCAACAGCTCGGCTAAAAACAGTTCAGCACTCACAGGAAAAGAAACTGGCGCTCGAAATTCGCCTCATTCTTTAAAATCACAATTTAACCAACACCCATCTATTTTTGTGACTAATTGAACCTACCATTTGGTTTTGAAGTATTGAAACCAAACCATATGACTTGAATGAAAAGTATTTGAATTAACACGAAAAGTTGAAGGTAAGAAGCACTCACTGAACCAAAAGAAAATGCCGCTCCAAATTCGCTTAATTCATTAAAATCACAATTTAGCCAACACCCATATATTTTTGTGACTACCTGGACCTACCATTTGGTTTTGAAGTATTGAAACCAAACTATATGATTTTAATGAAAATGATTTGAATAAACATGAAAAGTTTAATGTAAGAAGCGCTCATCATTTCAAATAGGCTACATGTCATATTAAACAACATATAAACACTCTAAATAGGTCAGGAGCCAGACAGGGAGTCTAAGAAGGAACGAAAAGTTTTTAGGCGAAATAACCCAATCAAAACGGAAAGCTCCTTGAAAGTGTGAATATGCCAGGCCTATTGGGCCAAAAACAATTATGGCCTATTGTATAGGTAATAGAACAAAAATGAAAGAAACTTTTAAGAGATCTGTTCTTAGTTTATAAATACTTTGCACATTTACACACTTAATTATCTACCCTCCTTGTTCCTGTCTTTTAGCATGTGCACGTAGTAAGTAGCCTATACCATCATGCTTTGGGGATATGTGCCTTTTCAGATTCCACAATGATTATTTCATTGTGGACATTACATCTTTGCACTGCCTCTCTTGCTCTTGGTCCTCATCTTTGTAAGTCACCTTGATTTTGCACTTGTGTATTTTATCCGTTTCTTTATGAACATATTTAGCGAACTCCATGACAGTTGCTAAAGCAAGGAGCTATAGCAGCACACAAGTAGACCATAAATGCATGCTGGTCCGGGTATTCCCTAAACTCGTGAAGTGAGCGCTATTGGAGCGAAATTGGAGCGGGCAAGAAGGCGGACACTCCAGCCTTTGGGAATCTCGCTCCGCACTCCAGTCGAATTGGGTATGCTCCGCTCCAAATTCCGCTCACATACTCTGTTCCATGTCAATTTGGCTTGTAGAGTGTTTAAAAAGAGTAAATTAGTCAGTTGGGCTATCAATTAAAGCTATGGATCCTGTTGACCTGGGCCTACGTATTTGTTAGTATTAAATAATGGGTAATTTCGAATGCACGGTAGCGCGTAAGGCATCAGTAGCCTTGGTGATTAAGTGCTCTGCTATATGTCTGTGTCTGACTGCTAAAGCAATGCAAATAGGCCTAACCTTGGTCAGATTATTAACGTATACTCTGTTAAACACTAGGCATTGGTAAAGCGAAGAGCGCTGTCAAATATCCATGTTTGCGATCATCAAAGAACGTAATTGTTGCAGCAAAACACAGATGGGATTGTTCATTGTTTGTCATTTTATGTACTGAGAAATGTGACTACATTAATAGCTGAAAGCTCACACGTGTTGTGTTAGTCTATGAATAATAGGTATTAATGTCTTGTTATTCTGACACGTTTAGAGTTAAACAGGAAAATATACATCTTAGTCTTCAGCGGTCAATATTGTCCCCAACACGTGTAGAATCCAACCAAGACATCATGCAATCATTTCAAATGAGAACAAAAAGGCAATGTTAAGGTTTTAATTCAAATCAAAACAATGTTTATAACCAAATGTATCATATTAGAGTAGTACAATGCATAAATATGCGTTGGCAATACAATAAAGAATATGAGCAAATACGTGCAGCTGTGCTGCTCATTTGCTGCTCATTGAACTGAGCCTGTCGTTATCCAATCATCGAGGAACAAATGGTCACGAGACCCATCACGCCTCCTTCACGTATGTCCTCACCGCAACCACATCCCCCATCACGCATTTCTGTAAGGAGGAGGAGGAAGGTGAAAGGAGAAGAAATGAGAACAGAGGAGGAGAGGGAAAAGGAGTTTGGTAGGTCAGAGTTGAGATGTTTCAGGTGCAGGCTAGGAGCCAGGAATACACATACCAGCATATGTTGTAGGTTTGAGCGCGATAAAACACTTGTTCAGTCAAAAATGCATGAAGTGTTACATGTAAAAGGGTTGAGCTTATAAATTCAAGTGTGATTTAACTTTCCCAACAAGTGTTATTGGCATCATTTCAACTTTGTTATACAAAGTTTAGTCAAATTACTGTCTAATATCATAAATTATTTGACAGTAATCTGTCAAATGCATAAGTYAACAAATAAACAAACAAGCACAAAAAAAGACTACAGGACCATTTGAGAAACATGTAGGCTATTATAAACTAAAATAAGACATTTAAAAAACTATTCCTTACCGCTATCAACTTTCCATCACCAGTCACCTCTCTCTCGATTGTCGTCTCTTTGCCGTCCCAGTTCTGTTTTTGCACAAGGTTGCCATTTTCAAGAGTAAAAACGGTCTGAAGATTAAAGGAAAAATGTAAGTTATTTCCAATGACCCGGTTCACCCAAGACAACGGACTTTCACACACATATTTTGATCCCAACCAACCATTGTTTTTCTGTCGTCGGCGGTTGTTTCCTCGAAAGGCTCGTTGAGTTTGAATTTAATTTCAACCGTTTTGAAAGTGCTCTGGGATTTCACACAGATCATTCCTTGGTCGTCCATGTTGATGATGAGACTGGGCTTGGTGCGGTTTCCCACCTGTCGGGTCGCGAAGCCAACACCTGCACAGCGGAGAACAGACTGTCAAGTGGGATCTATTGGTAGTGTGCAACCAAAAGCATTATCGTGCATAATTACTTTTATATAAATGCAAATTATAATCTTTATCGTATTATATGTTATCATTATATTTACTCCTATTATACGTTTATCATTAATTTATTCAAGATTAGAAAAAATATCATACCCAAAGCTTTCATGTAGTCATCAAAGTTATCGCTGGAAGTCATTTTCCAGGTCCCCACAAACTTGTCAACCATCTTTCCAGCTATCTGTAATATCCCCAACAATGCGATCTATCTTTCCAAAAATCGAATCTACTCTCTAATGAGAACGATCCACGGTTTTAAAGGGATCTAGGCGACGCACGCATGCTAATACGGACCAATCACAGCCACGGACGTCACGGTATGTAGTTCCGCAATTTCCAGTGTAGGAATAATGGTTGGAATGGGTGAAAGGTTTTTGAGTGCCACATCTACTGCTGTGCCAAATTACATTTAGCTTACTATGTAAGAGGCTATGGGTTTCACAATGTCCTTTCAAATGCTGAAAGAGTGTCTATTACTCTGCAAATAGTTCACTGATCACAGGTTTAAAATTATGACAGAGCTAGATAATGTAATCTAGTAGCATACATCTGAATGGACAAAATGATCAAACTTGGTAGACAAAAAAAAATGAACACGCTTTCCCATCAAATAAGTTTCATGCTATCTAAACTAAATAACACAAAAAGTGAATGTACTCCCAATTAAACTGGATCATTCAGTAGAGACCAAAAGTATGTGGACAGCTGCTTGTCGAACATCTCATGGCAAAATCATGGGCATTAATATGGAGTTGGTCCCCCCCTTTGCTGCCATAACAGCCTCCACTCTTCTGGGAAGGCTTTCCACTAGATGTTGGAGCATTGGTGCGGTGACTTGCTTCCATTCAGCCACAAGAGCATTAGTGAGGTCGGGAACTAATGTTGGGTGATTAGGCCTGGCTCGTAGTCTGCGTTCCAATTAATCCCAAAGGTGTTCAGGGATCTGTGCGGGCCAGTCAAGTTCTTCCACACCAATCTTGACAATCCTTTTTTGTATGGAACGCGCTTTGTACACAGGGGCATTGTCACACTGAAAGAGGAAATGGCCTTCCCAAAACTGTTGCCACAAAGTTGGAAGCACAGAATCATCTAGAATGTCATTGTATGCTGTAGCATTAAGATTTCCCTTCACTGGGCAAAGGGCTTAGCTTGAACCATGAAAAACAGTCCAAGACCATTATTCCTCCTCCACCAAACTTTACAGTTTGCCCAATGCATTCGGGCAGGTAGTGTTCTCCTGTCATCCGTCAAACCCAGATTTGTCAGTTGGTGAAGCGTGATTCATCACTCCAGAGAACGCGTTCCACTGCTCCAGAGTCCAATGGCGGAGCGCTTTTTTACACCAGTCCAGCTGACACTTGACATTTCGCATGGTGATCTTAGGCTTATGTGCGGCTGCTCGGCCATGGAAACCTATTTCATGAAGCTCCTGACGAACAGTTCTTGTGCTGACATTGCTTCCAAAGGCTGTTTGGAACTCGGTAGGGAGTGTTGCAATCGAAGACAGACTATTTTTTTCCCCTTCTGTAAGCTTGTGTGGCTTTCCACTTTGTGGCTGAGCCGTTGTGGCTCCTAGACATTTCCACTTCGCAATAACAGCACTGACAGTTGACCGGGGCAGCTCTAGCAGGGCAGACATTTGACATACTGACTTGTTGGAAAGATGGCATCTGATGACAGTGCCACGTTGAAAGTCACTGAGCTCTTCAGTACGGGCCAATGTTTGTCTATGGTGATTGCATGGCAGTGTGCTCCATTTTATACACCTGTCCGCAACGGGTAAGGCTGAAATAGCCAAATCCACTCATTTGAAGAAGTGTCCATGTAACAGTATAACTTTAGTCCGTCCCCTCGTCCCGACCTCGGGCGAGAACCAGGGACCCTCTGCACACATCAACAACAGTCACCCACGAAGCATCGTTACCCATCGCTCCACAAAAGCCGCGGCCCTTGCAGAGCAAGGGGAACCACTACTTCAAGGTCTCAGAGCAAGTGACGTCACCGATTGAAAGGCTATTAGCACGCACCACCGCTAACTAACTAGCCATTTCACATCCGTTACATCCACATACCTTTATTTATAGTGTATTTCTATAATTGACTGAAAAACAACAAAGAACATTTCAATAAAGTATTTTATCATAAACATTCACAAATATACATAGACACATACATAATACTGAGGGAGGGAGGGGACTACTTCTTGGCTGTAATTTTGCCCTGCGGGTCCTTGGCCATACATCGGGACTGCAGTGCAGTCAGCATCTCCTTGCTGGTCAGTCTCGCACCCTTCATCATTAGCCTCTCTCCATCCACTGTAGAGAAGGGGGAAAACACAGGTAAAAAAAGTTGCTTCGCAGAGGCAGTATAAAAGGTATGCAAAACAAAAAATTGGGAACTGTTACCTGGTACCAAATGGTGAAGACTAGGACCCTAAAGAACCCAACAGGCTAGATTACTACTATGTAATGATAATTATGATTTCATTGTGTAAAAACCTGGTCATTGCATCAAATTTCTTTAAGCTTTTACTACAATGGTCACCAACCCTGAGACTAGAGTGTTCCAGGGTGGGCAGAGCAGGCTATTTAATCCAGGCCAACAGCTGGAATCAGGTGAGTTAATGCTGGGCTGGCACAAAAGCCTGCATATATACATGCAGTTTGGACACACCTATTCATTCAAAGGTTTTTCTTTATTTGACTATTTTCTACATTATAGAATAATAGTGAATACATCAACACTATGAAATAACATGTGGAATCATGTAGTAATCATTTTCCAACATTTGTTTAACCCTTTTTTGGTTACTACATGATTCCATATGTGTTATTTCATAGTTTTGATGTCTTCCCTATTATTCTACAATGTAGAAAATAGTAAAAATAAAGAAAAACCCTGGAAAGAGTAGGTGTGTCCAAACTTTTGACGGGTTCTGTATATCTCCAGGACCAGGACTTGTGACAACTGCCTTAATACACCTAGCTTGAAATCCAGAACCTGTTTTGCTAACATTCCACTCCTTGTACCCTGTGTCATTTAGCCTTCCTTCCACTCCGTGTACCCTGTGTCATTTAGCCTTCCTTCCACTCCGTGTACCAAACTGTGTCATTAGCCTTCCTTCCACTCCGTGTACCCTGTGTCATTTAGCCTTCCTTCCACTCCGTGTACCCTGCTGTCTATTTAGCCTTCCTTCCACTCCGTGTACCCCGTGTTATTTAGCCTTCCTTCCACTCCTGTGTACCTGTGTCATTTAGCCTTCCTTCCACTCCGTGTACCTGTGTCATTTGGCCTTCCTTCCACTCCGTGTACCCTGTTCATTTAGCCTTCCTTCCACTCTGTGTACCCTGTGTCATTTAGCTTCTTCCACTCCGTGTACCCTGTGTCATTTAGCCTTCCTTCCACTCCGTGTACCCTGTGTCATTTAGCCTTCCTTCCACTCCGTGTACCCTGTGTCATTTAGCCTTCCTTCCACTCCGTGTACCCTGTGTCATTTAGCCTCCTTCACTCCTGTACCCTGTGTCATTTAGCCTTCCTTCACTCCTGTTACCCTGTGTCATTTAGCCTTCCTTCCACTCCGTGTACCATGTGCATTTAGCCTTCCTTCCACTCCGTGTACCCTGTGTCATTTAGCCTCCTTCACTCCTTGTACCCTGTGTCATTAGCCTTCCTTCCACTCCTGTACCCT
Organism: Salvelinus sp. IW2-2015; assembly: GCF_002910315.2. Lineage (NCBI taxonomy): Eukaryota > Metazoa > Chordata > Actinopteri > Salmoniformes > Salmonidae > Salvelinus > Salvelinus sp. IW2-2015. Next base: position 80,592 of record NW_019943426.1, on the reverse strand, counting down.
GTGTCATTTAGCCTTCCTTCCACTCCGTGTACCCTGTGTCATTTAGCCTTCCTTCCACTCCGTGTACCCTGTGTCATTTAGCCTTCCTTCACTCCGTGTACCCTGTGTCATTTAGCCTTCCTTCCACTCCGTGTACCCTGTGTCATTTAGCCTTCCTTCCACTCCGTGTACCTGTGTCATTTAGCCTTCCTTCCACTCCGTGTACCCTGTGTCATTTAGCTTCTTCCACTCCGTGTACCATGTGTCATTTAGCCTTCCTTCCACTCGTGTACCCTGTGTCATTTAGCCTTCCTTCCACTCCGTGTACCCTGTGTCATTTACCTTCCTTCACTCGTGTACCCTGTGTCATTAGCTTCCTTCCACTCCGTGTACCCTGTGTCATTAGCCTTCCTTCGACTCTGTACCTGTGTCATTTAGCCTTTCCTTCCACTCCGTTACCCTGTGTCATTTAGCCTTCCTCCACTCCGTGTACCCGTGTCATTTAGCCTTCCTTCCACTCCGTACCTGTGTATTAGCCTTCCTTCCACTCCGTGTACCCTGTGTCATTTAGCCTTCCTTCCACTCCGTGTACCCTGTGTCATTTAGCCTTCCTCCACTCCGTTACCCTGTGTCATTTAGCCTTCCTTCCAACTCCGTGTACCCTGTGTCATTTAGCCTTCCTTCCACTCGTTGTACCCTGTGTCATTATGCTCCTTCCCACTCCGTGTACCCTGTGTATTTAGCCTTCCTTCCACTCCTGTGTAACCTGTGTCATTTAGCCCTCCTTCCACTCCGTGTACCCTGTGTATTTAGCTTCCTCCACTCCGTGTACCCTGTGTCATTTAGCCTTCCTTCCACTCCGTGTACCCGTATTTTAGCCTTCCTTACCAACTCCGTGTACCCTGTGTCATTTAGCCTTCCTTCCACTCCGGTCTCCTTTGTATAGCCTTCCTTCCACTCGTTACCCTGTGTCATTAGCCTTCCTTCCATCTCGTGTACCTGGTTCATTAGCCTTCCTTCCACTCCTTTACCCTGTGTCATTTAGCCTTCCTTCCACTCCGTGTACCATGTTGTCATTTAGCCTTCCTTCCACTCCGTACCCTGTGTATATGCCTTTATCTCGCACCCGTGTACCCTGTGTCATTTAGCCTTCCTTCACTCTTGTCTACCCTGTGTCATTTAGCCTCCTTCCATCGTGTACCTTGTCATTTAGCCTTCCCTCACTCGTGTACCCTGTGTCATTTAGCTCTTCCACTCCGTGTACCCTGTGTCATTTGCCTTCCTTCACTCCTTGTACCCTGTGCATTTAGCCTTCCTTCCAATCCGGTTACGTGTCATTTAGCCTTCCTTCCACTCCTTGTACCCTGTGTCATTTAGCCTTCCTTCCACTCCTTGTACCATGTGTCATTTAGCCTTCCTTCCACTCCTTGTCATGCTAAACAGACTGATACCCAGTCTATAACCTCCATAGGCCCATATGAAGTAAGTCTTAGGTAAAAGTCAGGTTTATTCTACTTACTGAATGTGATGTCCACCACTGGTTCAGACTGGTCGTGTTTTACTTCTGTCATCACCTCACAGTTCATATTGGTAGATCTGGCCTTCTCAGACCCAACCAGGACCAGGAACTCCCTGCAGGACACCAACATGGAACATCACATTAACAGGGGATGCATGTCTGTGTGGGTTGACCCCTCACCGGAATAAGATCTATAGATCAATTTCACACATTTAGAGGATCAAGCAATCTGTCAAATACCTACCAACCATCCCTTATTCCAGTGACTGTCAAATACATACCAACCATCCCTTATTTCAGTGACTCTGGTGATGTTTATAGACTATTTTATAGAATGAGCCTTGTGGCTACACAGGCTATGGAATAGGGTAGTTACGGGCCCCCTCTGCCCAGAGTGGGTGAACATGTGCATGGGTGATGAAATGTCACTTCCTTATGTCATAAAATACATTTTACCAAGACAAATATGATCATTCATGTTCTGAATTGTTCAGTGGGGTCATCCTCTAACATATCATGAACATTACATCCAAAAAGTCGGATTTCGTAACCTAATAAATCCGATAAAAAGCACCGAGCTCTGTTGACATAGCAGTGCAGGTTTCTCGTAACAATTGAGGATTTTACATTTTGTGGTAATGGTCTTCAAAGTTGTTTCTGCGGGTCACAAACATTTTAATTTGCTTGACAGGAGCTGAATGAAATGTAAAAGGCTTTGAAAATAAAAAAGCTTGCTATACGCTCAGTGCTCCGTTGACATTTCACAGAGATAATTCTGGCCATTGTATGAGGGTAAAAACTCCAATAACTTTTGAACGGATTATGATGGAGACATGAGGTTTAGACTTTTTAGAATTGTATCAATACAATTAACATAATACTTTCCCCATTGGTCAAAATATGCGTTTTGATTGGCCACGCTACTAAACTGTGTAGATAGTTTGTAAATCTGGAATAAACAGTAATAAACACATTGCGTGATTGCGTATTACGTTTAGGCATACAGCCAGTTATATTCTTACATGAGCCTATGACGGTAATGGCAGTGAAGCGAGCACCTGAATGACAAACTCAATCTGCCAATCTGAACGGTTATTAGGCTAGGTAACGTTGCAGATTTAAAACAGCTAGCTAGAAACTAATAACCTTCATAAATATGTCTATATCAACAATAAGCAGTAATTTTGCGCAAGAATTACTGGTTGCACAGATGAGATAACATTCAACGATAGTGTGATTGTCTGTGTCCATCTGTGTGGAACAAGAGATGCATTATTTGTCCTACAGTACAGAGGGACCCGAATGCTGTTTCACATCATGACATGGTCAATTCCCTTTCATAGACTGAATAAAGCACAAGTTCACTAGAGAAATAGATATTTACGTGTCCTAGGTAGAAAAGTGACAAATATTCTTACCGTGTGGAACGAACATTGGCTTCAAACGGACAAAACTGAACAACAATGTTCTTGACCGTCTTAAGCACCACCGTTGTCTTGCTTGAAGCCGCCATGTTTTCGCAACGTTGACCTTTCAACCCGGGCGCTGTTCAAGAACATCTCGAGCGCAGATTCGACAGAGTGAATACATTTTTTTATCTGTTCTCGTTGGTTTATTTACCACCCAGAGTACATCTACTTTACTTCGTTTCACCACCGGGGAATTAGTTCACTCGCGGGTACGGTTTCAGAACAGCCTATATGCTATGAGCATTTTTACAGATTTATATCTGCAAATTTAAATTTAACACTCGCACAAAAAATGTACACCACTAGAGGGGAGTAGTGGATAACACAAGTAAAATCTCGGTAAATTATCACTTTCACCCAATTCTCATTCCGCACAAAATGGTAATAATGGATTAAACACGACTAATAATACGAATTTACCATGATCATAATTTACTAATAACAATTTTGCACGGTGTGTGGCTCAATAGGTTTTATAGATAGGATAAGTAATGCTGTAATTCAATGCTAGCCTACTTTATAAAATGTACAAGTTTATGTAGGCTATATCAAATCATATTCACTTCGTCAAAAATAATATGAGATTAATAAAATGAATAGGTTATTATTGGATTCACAGAATTTCCGTTGGACATAATAAGTGAGACAAATCCATGTGTATCCTAAATGGTAAAAAAATATTTTTCATATTTTATGCTATTCACTTAATATTCAATAAACACTAGCGACTATTCCTGAATAACTTGACACAGCTGATTACTGTTTACTGAGATTAAATCGCTACTGACAACCTCTGCTAATCTACTGATTGATGATGTTTATGTCTAAAATTAAGTTAGGGTGGAGAGGACAGACCATCCGGGGCAATCTGTTATGCGTTGAGTCAATAGCAGAGGTAACACACACACACACACACACACACACACACACACACACACACACACACACACACACACACACACACACAACACACAACACACACACACACACACACAACACACAACACACAACACACACACACACACACACACACCACACACACCACACACACACACACACACACACACACACACACATACACCAACAACACATCCACACACCAACACAACACACACACACACAACACACACACACACACACACACCACACACACACACACACACACACACAACACACACACGGCCATGCTATGAGTCTATATAGCAGAGGTGCCACTTAAATAGACACCCAAACACACAGGTAACATAATCAAATGGACAAGTATCGTGGCGGTATCACAAAGCTGCAGTTGTTTCCTGATAGATCCAGATGGAAGGGGTCAACTGCACAAGACAACAACGCAAAAACTTTTTATTAGAATTCTACTGTGTCGGTGGTTTAGTCAGATGCCATTTGTGTTTGAGGCATATCATGGGGGGGGGGGGGGTCTATGTGCGTCCGTGGGTATGTAGCTTACAAGGCTTTATCAATACAGSCATTTTCTGATTCCACCAGGAAAGTTGTCAAAAATGATTTTTACACAGAATCTAAAAGCAATGTGGCATTGGGTTATAATGAGAAGCAGTGGGTGAATGTGGCAGTATTTGTTAATCAGATCAATTTATGTCACACTTAATTTAAGGCCAGCCTTCCTGTGTAATGCACCAGGAAATATGGTAGATATGTTCGGCCACAGACTCTGTGTCCTCTCAGCCATAAACAATGTGTGTAGACAGTACAATGATAACAGCTGTGGTGGGTTGTGACTGTGACTGTGAGAAAGCCAGGGTTGTAACTTTCACTGGGGGTCTGTCCCCCCCCCACATTCTGAAATTGCATTTTTGCCCCTCCCCCCCAGTTTTATAATTGAAATATGATACAAAACAACGAGGCAACGGTGTGCTTTAGGACCATGCGGACACCTCCGAGCGGTCGKGTAGGCAGTTTGGAGTGTTTATCCAACTTTTAAAACATTGTATATTACTCAACATACATCACCAAAATATTGTGCAAAAGAAAGTTTCCACGCTGCCACGCTTTTCTTTTGTGTTGTTGGAGGAAATAACAAGCTTTTATTTTTAGCCATACTGTATTCATCATGGGGGTAAATAGTGTTTAAAAATAACTATATCTGACATCCCCACACCCCCACCCTGGTCCTTCTCTGACATTAATGGCCATTTTTCAGTTAAGAAGCGGAATTAACAGGCTTTCTTTTTAGCTATACAGTATTCATCATTGTGATAAATAACCCAAGTGTTTTCTCTCTTCCCCAGTTCCCCACACCCTCCTCCGGTCCTAAACTTAGAACCTCTCATCATGTTCTGTTCAGTCAGAGGACCAAGTCATCAGCCTTGAGTTTCCTGAGTTGCCGCCAGCGACCAATGCCTTGTGATGATTTGACAGTAGGAGTGAAGAATGAACAGTCACAATCTATATATAACCATAAGGTTTGAGGCGAGCATTTCCTGGCTATATCAACCTCCCTCCTCCTCTTCTGCTAGCTTTTTTCCCCCTTTACTCTGACCATGACAATCAGCCCTACTGGGACCAGTGGCAATACGCCTAATGTCCAAAATGAAGTAAGCAGGGAGGGGGGTGGCTCAAAGAAACAATGTAGAGGAATTGACCAGGAAGGGGTCGACTCCTAAGAATAAAGGTTAAATAACAGTAAGGGGTGTTTGTATTTTATTTTCCACTTGTTATGCGCACTATGAGTGGCTAAATATAAACCGTGACCATGCTGAATCGTTCTTTCAACCAGCCAGGCAGGAAGTCAGAGACAACTGTTATTGTCTTATTTCATTTATTAAGTAAGCAAAGGGCTCACTCCCAAAAGAGCCATTTGGGTTAGTTGAAGACAGACAGACTATTGTCTGTGTGTAAGCTCCTGTTGCTCTTAATACTCAACTATCAAGGTATCTTGCTGTGCAATAAAAGTAGTGTTCTATAATGGTGTAACTGAAATTATTGGTAAACAATTAAATGGCATCATAATAACATACAACATCTTAGATGTAGCCTAATTACATAGACTCTACATTAAACATCAAATACAATTTTAATACATTTTATACACGTGTAAAGCTTTGAGATAGAGTATTCAAAAATGTTCCATTGAAAAGGCTAGCGTAGCGCAATTTGTCATAAACCTCTCCACGTTCTGAGTGCAATTACGCACTACATGTCCCAGAGACCATACTTGTTTCACGTAGCGATGTACGATTGTGTTGTGAACAACATTAGCGTGAACAACAATAGTGGAATCGGTGGTTTGCCTTCAAAATACAAGTCCCGATTGAAACATGCAAACGGATGTAGTAGAATCATTCCACAATTTGACTAAATACTGCTAAACAAGGTTGGAATGCTGTTATATATATTAAACAAAAGACAAAAATTCGTTATTTTACACAAAAAAAGAAAAACATCTGTTGAAAAAGCACTGTGGACGTATTCGACTTCAGAATTGCATTGGGGCATACTTATATTGCAATGTACAGCCTTCCGTGAAAGTGGGTATCAGCCTACTCAGTGACACCCACAGATTAAAATTCTAAAGAGTTTACACAAATATTAGCGTTGTAGCTCCTATTGTAGGACCATAACTGTGGGAAATCAGCTCACTATTCAGCGTATTGTGCGTATTGGATGTTCATTGCAATTTACAGCCTTCCCTATGGATCTTGGGTCCATGAAATGGGGTATCAGCCTACTCAGTATAATAAGAGGTACGATGCTAATATTTGTGTGTAAACTCTTTAGAATTGTAATCTGTGGGTGTCACTGAGTAGGCTGATACCCACTTTCATGGACTCAAGATCCATAGGTATTCTTTGTGTCAAATAAACGAATTATTGCATTTTGTTGAGTTTATATAACAAGTTACAAAATTGTTTAGCTTTATCTAGTCCAATTGTGGCATGATTTCACTATTGTTATCCCTTTCGATGGGGACTTTTATTTTAAAGGCGAACTGCCGAATCCACTACTGTTGCTCACGCTAATGTTGTTCACAACACACTGGTGCGATCTGTCACTCCTCCCCAAAATTTTGCCGGAGAATAGGATGGGAGTAGGCTGGGTCTGGGTGCAGAGGCAGAATTGCACCGTACTACGTCTGGGAATATTCGTGCACGGTGGAGAACGCGCCTCACAGCTCCTCTGCTTCGAATAGTAGGTTTGTATAGGGTTTACTAATACTTATCAGTTTTATGTTAATTCTTTAATAAATGCGGGGTTTTCTGAGGTGGTGGAGCCTCGTTTAACAAATCCAACGAGTTTCAATTCAACAGTAGCCTAACCGACTGCTATTCATGGTTAATCTTCTCCGGTAAGTGTTCTCCAGACTCCATCTACGAATGTAGAAAGTTGCGCCTTAATGTCAAACAGGTCCGTTTATTTCTAATGGCAGATGTGTGTGTTTGGTTTGCTATGGGCAAATTCCGAAACATAGATTTTTTATTTATTCTGCTGCAGCACTGCCAGGCAAGGAAGGTGGGCTTCGAACAGTCCCATTGAATGAACCAAAGATTTTGGGAATATTGATGATGGGGGAGATAGGGGATTTGGGCTGCAGGGAGGCTGATATTTGATGAAAGGCCTTTGCTGCTTGAACTAATTGGAGCGCCGAATCAAAGTTTCTGCCCAATGAGGCATTTTGATCAATGTTAAAGTTACAATTTTGGGCATCAATTCGAAGTTGAATGCAGTAGTCTACATCGTGTTTGCTGATCTGGGTTTGTCATTTTTTATTTATTTAACTAGGCAAGTCAGTTAAGAACAAATTCTTATTTTCAATGACGGCCTAGGAACAGTGCGTTATAAACTGCCTTGTTCAGGGGCAGAACGACAGATTTGTGCCTTGTCAGCTCAGGGATTCGAACTTGCAACCTTTCGGTTACTAGCCCAATGCTCTAACCACTAGGCTACCCTGCCGCCCCAAATTGTCATGAGTTCTCAGTTTTCGCTGAGAAGCAAATTAATTTGTCTCAATATATATTAAGGCTCCTTGTTATTTCTTTGTATGCTTTTCAAAAACCACATGTTTTATGGATAGGAGGACAGATTTGTCATACATGGAATTACTGTAAAGAAGTTTAGCTTTACACTTTGAAGACAAAATGTAGAGATTAGAGTGTGGGCCTCCATTATATAGAATTAGTCTGTCTATTATCTTCAAACCTGACCTCTTTAGTTTAGTCAATTAAATGAGTTTATAGTAAATTAAATAAAGTACTCGCCACTCAATCTTTATAATAGTGACATTCATCTGGTGTTGAGATGCACATGTACCTCCTGCATGGGCACAGAGATAAACTGGTCCTAGAGCCACTGGGCAAGACCAGCAGAAGGTTACAGTAGGCCTATTCTATTCTACAATAGCATCAGATAGCAACAGAAGCATATCAGAAGGGTTGAGGTCAGATTGATGACTGGGCCAGTAGTCTCTGAGCCAAAGACGTCGTGTACCCTGTCATTAGACAGACAAACAGCATTGGCTTTATTGACAGCAACAGGTTTAGAGGTTTGTTCCCTACCACTGGCCTAGCAGGCTGGCACTTCCCTGGTGTCAAGAGAAACACCCGCCCTCGTTCTGTGTGTAAGTCTACTATGTTTGTAGTCATTGTCTGTGTGTGTGTGTGTGTGTGTGTGTTGTGTTGTGTAGTCTGTGTCTTGTCTACTGGAATTAGAAGGGGAACTCGTGGTTTAAACTTTCACAATTTTTCTGGCCAGTTTGGCCGTATGCAGGGCAGACAAGACTACTACTGTAGCATAACAATCATCACATTGTTTTGACCACATGTTGGATCTGAGAATAAACTTCCTTCGGGGAGTCTGTTATTCTCTCGTGGACTATATCACACTGAGTTTATTGACCCGAGAGTAGTTAGTTAATCTGAACGTCTTGATATAGACGACCCACTGGGCAAAAACTGCTTGAATTAACATTGTTTCCACTTCAACCCCCCAGCAATCTATGTGATGACTTTGAATCAACATGGAAAACTGATTTTCAAAAAATTATATAGTGATTTTTTTGTTGAATTTCAAGTTGAATTCACATACAGTTGGTTAACAACTCAACCAAATGTAAATCAAAACTAGACCTTGAACTGAAGTCTGTGCCCAATGGGATGCCTTTATGTCAGTCAAGTTGAAACTGGCTATTGGTTTAATTAGACACAGGTGCAATATGCAGAAGTCATTCCGCTACTTCCTAGTTCCTAGAATTCCAATAGTGTACCTAATTTCAGTTTGTGACAAAATAAGCAAAAAATAGTGTAGAGAATCATTGTACCAACTAAACCGATGTGAAATATAATTTCAATAACAAAAAATATTGTATTTTCAGCTGTTTGAAAAGCTGGTGTACAAAACCGAAAGTAATAGACGCAAAAACGAGCGCACATAGAAACAGATCTACCGCTTCTTAGACTGGCTTTCAATGAGAATGACAGATCTATAACTCACATTTCTATGTGAATTTGGTCGGGTCGACCCAAAAGTTAAATATTGCAGCATTAACTGCTGCGTTTGTTAATACCAGTTTATTACACCCTCAGGTCAAATATGTGGATTAATCAGCTCGACACTAATAATGTTTTTGTTGGACAAAATTGATTGAAGCAGACAATTGTGGATGCGGTACATGTCTGTGATATATTTATCCCCTGCATTAGTGGTGTATCATGTCCATATTTATAATTAGCTGTAGGGTACTGGCAGCTGTTGTGGAGAAGACTAGAAGTACACTTCAGCACACACCACTACATTCTCCTAACACACAATGTGAAGAAGAATTTGTTTTGTCGAGGTGAAAGCTTTTGTTCACACACCTTCTGAGTGACATGACCGCACTTAATTTGTGGGCAATTCCACGATAACATAATTRCAACGAGACTCCGATTTTTCACTTAAAATGTATGTCAAACAAAAACCTTAATTTCAAAGTTTAACAAACCATACAACTATGCACAAGGACTACTTTTAAGAATTTACATGCAACATTTTACAAAAACACATTTACTGGCAGAACTGTGCAGATGCAAAGTTTGGTAACAGAATTTCAGAAAGATCATGGTGATGTATCGTTAAAAGGTACACAAAGATATACATGGACTACCATTCCAAAGTTTGGGGTCACTTAGAAATGTCCTTGTTTTTTGAAAGAAAAGCAAATTATTTTGTCTATTAAAATAACATAAAATTGATCAGAAATACAGTGTAGACATTGTTAATGTTGTAAATTACTATTGTAGCTGGAAACGGCTGATTTTTAATGGAATATCTAGGCGTACAGCGGCCCATTATCAGCAATCATCTAGTAGAGCTCAGTAGAGTATAGTTCAGTACAGTTCAGTAGAGCTCAGTAGAGTATAGTTCAGTTCAGTACAGTATAACTCAGTAGAGTATAGTTCAGTACAGTATAACTCAGTAGAGTTCAGTACAGTACAGTACAGTAGAGTATAGTTCAGTTCAGTACAGTATAACTCAGTATAGTTCAGTACAGTATAACTCAGCAGAGTATAGTTCAGTACAGTACAGTAGAGCTTAGAAGAGTATAGTATAGTTCAGTAGAGTATAGTATAGTTCAGTACAGTAGAGTATAGTATAGTTCAGTACAGTACAGTAGAGCTCAGTAGAGTATAGTTCAGTACAGTAGAGTATAGTATAGTTCAGGACAGTAGAGCTTAGTAGAGTATAGTATAGTTCAGTAGAGTATAGTATAGTTCAGTACAGTAGAGCTCGGTAGAGTATAGTTCAGTACAGTACAGTAGAGTATAGTATAGTTCAGTACAGTAGAGTACATTATAGTGTACTCAACTCTAGTGTGCTCTACTGTGTACTGAACTCTACTGTACTGAACTATACTGAACTTTTCTTTACTGTACTTTACTGAACTCTACTCTACTTTTCTTTACTGTGCTGTGCTGTGCAGAAGACACCTTCACACATTGTTCCTTCTCCCAGCTGTAGAAACACTTTTACATGTAAAAGGACTCAAGAGCACCAACATGGAAGTTCATAGGAGCATGTCAAAGGAAAGTTAAAAGTATATATATATATATATATATTTTTTTTTTAATCAATTAAGGCATATATACATTT